>NW_027616874.1:0-176584 GCF_964187855.1 Myxine glutinosa | reverse complement strand
AAGTGCGAAAAGTGGTTTTTCAACACTAACACAAGTGCGAAAAGTGTTTTTTCAACACTAACACAAGTGCGAAAAGTGTTTTTTCCACAATAATACATGTGCAAAAGTGGTTTCCTGCACCAACACAAGTGCGAAAAGTGGTTTTTCAACACTAACACAAGTGCGAAAAGTGGTTTTTCAACACTAACACAAGTGCGAAAAGTGTTTTTTCCACACTAATACAAGTGCAAAAGTGGTTTACTGCACCAACACAAGTGCGAAAAGTGGTTTTTCAACACTAACACAAGTGCGAACAGTGGTTTTTCAACACTAACACAAGTGCGAAAAGTGTTTTTTCCACACTAATACAATTGCAAAAGTGGTTTCCTGCACCAACACAAGTGCGAAAAGTGGTTTTTCAACACAAACACAAGTGCGAAAAGTGGATTTTCAACACTAACACAAGTGCGAAAAGTGGTTTTTCAACACAAGTGCGAAAAGTGTTTTTTCCACACTAATACAAGTGCAAAAGTGGTTTCCTGCACCAACACAAGTGCGAAAAGTGGTTTTTCAACACTAACACAAGTGCGAAAAGTGGTTTTTCAACACAAGTGCGAAAAGTGTTTTTTCCACAATAATACAAGTGCAAAAGTGGTTTCCTGCACCAACACAAGTGCGAAAAGTGGTTTTTCAACACTAACACAAGTGCGAAAAGTGGTTTTTCAACACTAACACAAGTGCGAAAAGTGGTTTTTCAACACTAACACAAGTGCGAAAAGTGTTTTTTCCACACTAATACAAGTGAAAAAGTGGTTTCCTCCACCAACACAAGTGCGAAAAGTGGTTTTTCAACATTAACACAAGTGCGAAAAGTGGTTTTTCAACACTAACACAAGTGTGAAAAGTGGTTTTTCAACACTAACACAAGTGCGAAAAGTGTTTTTTCGACACTAATACAAGCGCAAAAGTGGTTTCCTGCACCAACACAAGTGCGAAAAGTGGTTTTTCAACACTAACACAAGTGCGAAAAGTGGTTTTTCCACAGTAATACAAGTGCGAAAAGTGGTTTTTCCACACTAATACAAGTGCAAAAGTGGTTTCCTGCACCAACACAAGTGCGAAAAGTGGTTTTTCAACACTAACACAAGTGTGAAAAGTGGTTTTTCAACACTAACACAAGTGTGAAAAGTGTTTTTTCCACACTAATACAAGTGCAAAAGTGGTTTCCTGCACCAACACAAGTGCAAAAGTGGTTTTTTGCACCAACACAAGTGCGAAAAGTGGTTTTTCAACACTAACACAAGTGCGAAAAGTGGTTTTTCAACACTAACACAAGTGCGAAAAGTGGTTTCCACACTAATACAAGTGCAAAAGTGGTTTCCTGAACCAACACAAGTGCGAAAAGTGGTTTTTCAACACTAACACAAGTGCGAAAAGTGGTTTTTCAACACTATCACAAGTGCAAAAAGTGTTTTTTCCACACTAATACAAGTGCAAAAGTGGTTTCCTGCACCAACACAAGTGCGAAAAGTGTTTTTTCAACACTAACACAAGTGCGAAAAGTGGTTTTTCAACACTAACACAAGTGCAAAAAGTGGTTTTTCAACACTACCACAAGTGCAAAAAGTGTTTTTTCCACACTAATACAAGTGCAAAAGTGGTTTCCTGCACCAACACAAGTGCGAAAAGTGTTTTTTCCACACTAATACAAGTGCAAAAGTGGTTTCCTGCACCAACACAAGTGCGAAAAGTGGTTTTTCAACACTAACACAAGTGCGAAAAGTGGTTTTTCAACATTATCACAAGTGCAAAAAGTGTTTTTTCCACACTAATACAAGTGCAAAAGTGGTTTCCTGCACCAACACAAGTGCGAAAAGTGGTTTTCAACACTAACACAAGTGCGAAAAGTCGTTTTTCAACACTAACACAAGTGCGAAAAGTGGTTTTTCAACACTAACACAAGTGCGAAAAGTGGTTTTTCAACACTAACACAAGTGCGAAATGTGGATTTTCAACACTAACACAAGTGCGAAAAGTGTTTTTTCCACACTAATACAAGTGCAAAAGTGGTTTACTGCACCAACATAAGTGCGAAAAGTGGTTTTTCAACACTAACACAAGTGCGAAAAGTGGTTTTTCAACACTATCACAAGTGCAAAAAGTGTTTTTTCCACACTAATACAAGTGCAAAAGTGGTTTCCTGCACCAACACAAGTGCGAAAAGTGGTTTTTCAACACTATCACAAGTGTGAAAAGTGGTTTTTCAACACTAACACAAGTGCGAAAAGTGTTTTTTCCACAATAATACAAGTGCAAAAGTGGTTTCCTGCACCAACACAAGTGCGAAAAGTGGTTTTTCAACACTAACACAAGTGCGAAAAGTGTTTTTTCAACACTAACACAAGTGCGAAAAGTGTTTTTTCCACAATAATACATGTGCAAAAGTGGTTTCCTGCACCAACACAAGTGCGAAAAGTGGTTTTTCAACACTAACACAAGTGCGAAAAGTGGTTTTTCAACACTAACACAAGTGCGAAAAGTGTTTTTTCCACACTAATACAAGTGCAAAAGTGGTTTACTGCACCAACACAAGTGCGAAAAGTGGTTTTTCAACACTAACACAAGTGCGAACAGTGGTTTTTCAACACTAACACAAGTGCGAAAAGTGTTTTTTCCACACTAATACAATTGCAAAAGTGGTTTCCTGCACCAACACAAGTGCGAAAAGTGGTTTTTCAACACAAACACAAGTGCGAAAAGTGGATTTTCAACACTAACACAAGTGCGAAAAGTGGTTTTTCAACACAAGTGCGAAAAGTGTTTTTTCCACACTAATACAAGTGCAAAAGTGGTTTCCTGCACCAACACAAGTGCGAAAAGTGGTTTTTCAACACTAACACAAGTGCGAAAAGTGGTTTTTCAACACAAGTGCGAAAAGTGTTTTTTCCACAATAATACAAGTGCAAAAGTGGTTTCCTGCACCAACACAAGTGCGAAAAGTGGTTTTTCAACACTAACACAAGTGCGAAAAGTGGTTTTTCAACACTAACACAAGTGCGAAAAGTGGTTTTTCAACACTAACACAAGTGCGAAAAGTGTTTTTTCCACACTAATACAAGTGAAAAAGTGGTTTCCTCCACCAACACAAGTGCGAAAAGTGGTTTTTCAACATTAACACAAGTGCGAAAAGTGGTTTTTCAACACTAACACAAGTGTGAAAAGTGGTTTTTCAACACTAACACAAGTGCGAAAAGTGTTTTTTCGACACTAATACAAGCGCAAAAGTTGTTTCCTGCACCAACACAAGTGCGAAAAGTGGTTTTTCAACACTAACACAAGTGCGAAAAGTGGTTTTTCCACAGTAATACAAGTGCGAAAAGTGGTTTTTCCACACTAATACAAGTGCAAAAGTGGTTTCCTGCACCAACACAAGTGCGAAAAGTGGTTTTTCAACACTAACACAAGTGTGAAAAGTGGTTTTTCAACACTAACACAAGTGTGAAAAGTGTTTTTTCCACACTAATACAAGTGCAAAAGTGGTTTCCTGCACCAACACAAGTGCAAAAGTGGTTTTTTGCACCAACACAAGTGCGAAAAGTGGTTTTTCAACACTAACACAAGTGCGAAAAGTGGTTTTTCAACACTAACACAAGTGCGAAAAGTGGTTTCCACACTAATACAAGTGCAAAAGTGGTTTCCTGAACCAACACAAGTGCGAAAAGTGGTTTTTCAACACTAACACAAGTGCGAAAAGTGGTTTTTCAACACTATCACAAGTGCAAAAAGTGTTTTTTCCACACTAATACAAGTGCAAAAGTGGTTTCCTGCACCAACACAAGTGCGAAAAGTGTTTTTTCAACACTAACACAAGTGCGAAAAGTGGTTTTTCAACACTAACACAAGTGCAAAAAGTGGTTTTTCAACACTACCACAAGTGCAAAAAGTGTTTTTTCCACACTAATACAAGTGCAAAAGTGGTTTCCTGCACCAACACAAGTGCGAAAAGTGTTTTTTCCACACTAATACAAGTGCAAAAGTGGTTTCCTGCACCAACACAAGTGCGAAAAGTGGTTTTTCAACACTAACACAAGTGCGAAAAGTGGTTTTTCAACATTATCACAAGTGCAAAAAGTGTTTTTTACACACTAATACAAGTGCAAAAGTGGTTTCCTGCACCAACACAAGTGCGAAAAGTGGTTTTCAACACTAACACAAGTGCGAAAAGTCGTTTTTCAACACTAACACAAGTGCGAAAAGTGGTTTTTCAACACTAACACAAGTGCGAAAAGTGGTTTTTCAACACTAACACAAGTGCGAAATGTGGATTTTCAACACTAACACAAGTGCGAAAAGTGTTTTTTCCACACTAATACAAGTGCAAAAGTGGTTTACTGCACCAACATAAGTGCGAAAAGTGGTTTTTCAACACTAACACAAGTGCGAAAAGTGGTTTTTCAACACTAACACAAGTGCGAAAGTGGTTTTTCAACACTAACACAAGTGCGAAAAGTGTTTTTTCAACACTAATACAAGCGCAAAAGTGGTTTCCTGCACCAACACAAGTGCGAAAAGTGGTTTTTCAACACTAACACAAGTGCGAAAAGTGGTTTTTCAACACTAACACAAGTGCGAAAAGTGTTTTTTCCACACTAATACAAGTGCAAAAGTGGTTTCCTGCACCAACACAAGTGCGAAAAGTGGTTTTCAAGACTAACACAAGTGCGAAAAGTGGTTTTTCAACACTAACACAAGTGCGAAAAGTGTTTTTTCCACACTAATACAAGTGCAAAAGTGGTTTCCTGCACCAACACAAGTGCGAAAAGTGGTTTTTCAACACTAACACAAGTGTGAAAAGTGGTTTTTCAACACTAACACAAGTGCGAAAAGTGTTTTTTCCACACTAATACAAGTGTAAAAGTGGTTTCCTGCACCAACACAAGTGCGAAAAGTGGTTTTTCAACACTAACACAAGTGCGAAAAGTGGTTTTTCAACACTAACACAAGTGCGAAAAGTGGTTTTTCAACACTAACACAAGTGCGAAAAGTGGTTTTTCAACACTAACACAAGTGCGAAAAGTGTTTTTTCCACACTAATACAAGTGCAAAAGTGGTTTACTGTACCGACACAAGTGCGAAAAGTGGTTTTTCAACACTAACACAAGTGCGAAAAGTGGTTTTTCAACACTAACACAAGTGCGAAAAGTGTTTTTTCCACACTAATACAAGTGCAAAAGTTGTTTTTCAACACTAACACAAGTGCAAAAAGTGGTTTTTCAACACTAACACAAGTGCGAAAAGTGGTTTTTCAACACTAACACAAGTGCGAAAAGTGTTTTTTCCACACTAATACAAGTGCAAAAGTGGTTTCCTGCACCAACACAAGTGCGAAAAGTGGTTTTTCAACACTAACACAAGTGCGAAAAGTGGTTTTTCAACACTATCACAATTGCGAAAAGTGGTTTTTCCACACTAATACAAGTGCAAAAGTGGTTTCCTGCAACAACACAAGTGCGAAAAGTGGTTTTTCAACACTAACACAAGTGCGAAAAGTGGTTTTTCAACACTATCACAAGTGCAAAAAGTGTTTTTTCCACACTAATACAAGTGCAAAAGTGTTTTCCTGCACCAACACAAGTGCGAAAAGTGGTTTTTCAACACTAACACAAGTGCGAAAAGTGGTTTTTCAACACTATCACAAGTGCAAAAAGTGTTTTTTCCACACTAATACAAGTGCAAAAGTGGTTTCCTGCACCAACACAAGTGCGAAAAGTGGTTTTTCAACACTAACACAAGTGCGAAAAGTGTTTTTTCAACACTAACACAAGTGCGAAAAGTGTTTTTTCCACAATCATACAAGTGCAAAAGTGGTTTCCTGCACCAACACAAGTGCGAAAAGTGGTTTTTCAACACTAACACAAGTGCGAAAAGTGGTTTTTCAACACTAACACAAGTGCGAAAAGTGTTTTTTCCACACTAATACAAGTGAAAAAGTGGTTTCCTCCACCAACACAAGTGCGAAATGTTGTTTTTCAACACTAACACAAGTGCGAAAAGTGGTTTTTCAACACTAACACAAGTGCGAAAAGTGGTTTTTCCACATTAATACAAGTGCAAAAGTGGTTTCCCGCACCAACACAAGTGCGAAAAGTGGTTTTTCAACACTAACACAAGTGCGAAAAGTGGTTTTTCAACACTATCACAAGTGCAAAAAGTGTTTTTTCCACACTAATACAAGTGCAAAAGTGGTTTCCTGAACCAACACAAGTGCGAAAAGTGTTTTTTCAACACTAACACAAGTGCGAAAAGTGTTTTTTCCACACTAATATAAGTGCAAAAGTGGTTTCCTGCACCAACACAAGTGCGAAAAGTGGTTTTTCAACACTAACACAAGTGCGAAAAGTGGTTTTTCAACACTAACACAAGTGCGAAAAGTGGTTTCTCAACACTAACACAAGTCCGAAAAGTGGTTTTTCCACACTAATACAAGTGCAAAAGTGGGTTTTCCACACTATCACAAGTGCGAACAGTGGTTTCCTGCACCAACACAAGTGCGAAAAGTGGTTTTTCAACACTAACACAAGTGCGAAAAGTGGTTTTTCAACATTATCACAAGTGCGAAAAGTGGTTTTTCAACACTAACGCAAGTGCGAAAAGTGGTTTTTCAACACTAACACAAGTGCAAAAGTGGTTTCCTACACCAACACAAGTGCGAAAAGTGGTTTTTCAACACTAACACAAGTGCGAAAAGTGGTTTTTCAACACTATCACAAGTGCGAAAAGTGATTTTTCCACACTAATACAAGTGCAAAAGTGGTTTCCTGCACCAACACAAGTGCGAAAAGTGGTTTTTCAACACTAACACAAGTGCGAAAAGTGTTTTTTCAACACTAACACAAGTGCGAAACGTGGTTTTTCAACACTATCAAGT
This sequence comes from Myxine glutinosa, assembly GCF_964187855.1. Lineage (NCBI taxonomy): Eukaryota > Metazoa > Chordata > Myxini > Myxiniformes > Myxinidae > Myxine > Myxine glutinosa. The sequence goes on along the minus strand of NW_027616874.1, from coordinate 169,677 downwards.
GCAAAAAGTGTTTTTTCCACACTAATACAAGTGCAAAAGTGTTTTCCTGCACCAACACAAGTGCGAAAAGTGGTTTTTCAACACTAACACAAGTGCGAAAAGTGGTTTTTCAACACTATCACAAGTGCAAAAAGTGTTTTTTCCACACTAATACAAGTGCAAAAGTGGTTTCCTGCACCAACACAAGTGCGAAAAGTGGTTTTTCAACACTAACACAAGTGCGAAAAGTGTTTTTTCAACACTAACACAAGTGCGAAAAGTGTTTTTTCCACAATAATACAAGTGCAAAAGTGGTTTCCTGCACCAACACAAGTGCGAAAAGTGGTTTTTCAACACTAACACAAGTGCGAAAAGTGGTTTTTCAACACTAACACAAGTGCAAAAAGTGTTTTTTCCACACTAATATAAGTGAAAAAGTGGTTTTTCAACACTAACACAAGTGCGAAAAGTGGTTTTTCAACACTAACACAAGTGCGAAAAGTGGTTTTTCAACACTAACACAAGTGCGAAAAGTGTTTTTTCAACACTAACACAAGTGCGAAACGTGGTTTTTCAACACTATCAAGTGCAAAAAGTGTTTTTTCCACACTAATACAAGTGCAAAAGTGTTTTCCTGCACCAACACAAGTGCGAAAAGTGGTTTTTCAACACTAACACAAGTGCGAAAAGTGGTTTTTCAACACTATCACAAGTGCAAAAAGTGTTTTTTCCACACTAATACAAGTGCAAAAGTGGTTTCCTGCACCAACACAAGTGCGAAAAGTGGTTTTTAAACACTAACACAAGTGCGAAAAGTGTTTTTTCAACACTAACACAAGTGCGAAAAGTGTTTTTTCCACAATAATACAAGTGCAAAAGTGGTTTCCTGCACCAACACAAGTGCGAAAAGTGGTTTTTCAACACTAACACAAGTGCGAAAAGTGGTTTTTCAACACTAACACAAGTGCGAAAAGTGTTTTTTCCACACTAATATAAGTGAAAAAGTGGTTTTTCAACACTAACACAAGTGCGAAAAGTGGTTTTTCAACACTAACACAAGTGCGAAAAGTGGTTTTTCAACACTAACACAAGTGCGAAAAGTGGTTTTTCAACACTAACACAAGTGCGAAAAGTGGTTTTTCCACACTAATACAAGTGCAAAAGTGGTTTCCCGCACCAACACAAGTGCGAAAAGTGGTTTTTCAACACTAACACAAGTGCGAAAAGTGGTTTTTCAACACTATCACAAGTGCAAAAAGTGTTTTTTCCACACTAATACAAGTGCAAAAGTGGTTTCCTGCACCAACACAAGTGCGAAAAGTGGTTTTTCAACACTAACACAGTGCGAAAAGTGTTTTTTCCACACTAATACAAGTGCAAAAGTGGTTTCCTGCACCAACACAAGTGTGAAAAGTGGTTTTTCAACACTAACACTAGTGCGAAAAGTGGTTTTTCAACACGAACACAAGTGCGAAAAGTGGTTTTTCCACACTAATACAAGTGCAAAAGTGGGTTTTCCACACTATCACAAGTGCGAAAAGTGGTTTCCTGCACCAACACAAGTGCGAAAAGTGGTTTTTCAACACTAACACAAGTGCGAAAAGTGGTTTTTCAACACTAACACAAATGCAAAAGGTGTTTTTTCCACACTAATACAAGTGCAAAAGTGGTTTCCTGCACCAACACAAGTGCGAAAAGTGGTTTTTCAACACTAACACAAGTGCGAACAGTGGTTTTTCAACACTAACACAAGTGCGAAAAGTGTTTTTTCCACACTAATACAATTGCAAAAGTGGTTTCCTGCACCAACACAAGTGCGAAAAGTGGTTTTTCAACACAAACACAAGTGCGAAAAGTGGATTTTCAACACTAACACAAGTGCGAAAAGTGGTTTTTCAACACAAGTGCGAAAAGTGTTTTTTCCACACTAATACAAGTGCAAAAGTGGTTTCCTGCACCAACACAAGTGCGAAAAGTGGTTTTTCAACACTAACACAAGTGCGAAAAGTGGTTTTTCAACACAAGTGCGAAAAGTGTTTTTTCCACAATAATACAAGTGCAAAAGTGGTTTCCTGCACCAACACAAGTGCGAAAAGTGGTTTTTCAACACTAACACAAGTGCGAAAAGTGGTTTTCCAACACTAACACAAGTGCGAAAAGTGGTTTTTCAACACTAACACAAGTGCGAAAAGTGTTTTTTCCACACTAATACAAGTGAAAAAGTGGTTTCCTCCACCAACACAAGTGCGAAAAGTGGTTTTTCAACATTAACACAAGTGCGAAAAGTGGTTTTTCAACACTAACACAAGTGTGAAAAGTGGTTTTTCAACACTAACACAAGTGCGAAAAGTGTTTTTTCGACACTAATACAAGCGCAAAAGTGGTTTCCTGCACCAACACAAGTGCGAAAAGTGGTTTTTCAACACTAACACAAGTGCGAAAAGTGGTTTTTCCACAGTAATACAAGTGCGAAAAGTGGTTTTTCCACACTAATACAAGTGCAAAAGTGGTTTCCTGCACCAACACAAGTGCGAAAAGTGGTTTTTCAACACTAACACAAGTGTGAAAAGTGGTTTTTCAACACTAACACAAGTGTGAAAAGTGTTTTTTCCACACTAATACAAGTGCAAAAGTGGTTTCCTGCACCAACACAAGTGCAAAAGTGGTTTTTTGCACCAACACAAGTGCGAAAAGTGGTTTTTCAACACTAACACAAGTGCGAAAAGTGGTTTTTCAACACTAACACAAGTGCGAAAAGTGGTTTCCACACTAATACAAGTGCAAAAGTGGTTTCCTGAACCAACACAAGTGCGAAAAGTGGTTTTTCAACACTAACACAAGTGCGAAAAGTGGTTTTTCAACACTATCACAAGTGCAAAAAGTGTTTTTTCCACACTAATACAAGTGCAAAAGTGGTTTCCTGCACCAACACAAGTGCGAAAAGTGTTTTTTCAACACTAACACAAGTGCGAAAAGTGGTTTTTCAACACTAACACAAGTGCAAAAAGTGGTTTTTCAACACTACCACAAGTGCAAAAAGTGTTTTTTCCACACTAATACAAGTGCAAAAGTGGTTTCCTGCACCAACACAAGTGCGAAAAGTGTTTTTTCCACACTAATACAAGTGCAAAAGTGGTTTCCTGCACCAACACAAGTGCGAAAAGTGGTTTTTCAACACTAACACAAGTGCAAAAAGTGGTTTTTCCACACTAATACAAGTGCAAAAGTGGTTTCCTGCACCAACACAAGTGCGAAAAGTGGTTTTTCAACACTAACACAAGTGCGAAAAGTGGTTTTTCAACATTATCACAAGTGCAAAAAGTGTTTTTTCCACACTAATACAAGTGCAAAAGTGGTTTCCTGCACCAACACAAGTGCGAAAAGTGGTTTTCAACACTAACACAAGTGCGAAAAGTCGTTTTTCAACACTAACACAAGTGCGAAAAGTGGTTTTTCAACACTAACACAAGTGCGAAAAGTGGTTTTTCAACACTAACACAAGTGCGAAATGTGGATTTTCAACACTAACACAAGTGCGAAAAGTGTTTTTTCCACACTAATACAAGTGCAAAAGTGGTTTACTGCACCAACATAAGTGCGAAAAGTGGTTTTTCAACACTAACACAAGTGCGAAAAGTGGTTTTTCAACACTAACACAAGTGCGAAAGTGGTTTTTCAACACTAACACAAGTGCGAAAAGTGTTTTTTCAACACTAATACAAGCGCAAAAGTGGTTTCCTGCACCAACACAAGTGCGAAAAGTGGTTTTTCAACACTAACACAAGTGCGAAAAGTGGTTTTTCAACACTAACACAAGTGCGAAAAGTGTTTTTTCCACACTAATACAAGTGCAAAAGTGGTTTCCTGCACCAACACAAGTGCGAAAAGTGGTTTTCAAGACTAACACAAGTGCGAAAAGTGGTTTTTCAACACTAACACAAGTGCGAAAAGTGTTTTTTCCACACTAATACAAGTGCAAAAGTGGTTTCCTGCACCAACACAAGTGCGAAAAGTGGTTTTTCAACACTAACACAAGTGTGAAAAGTGGTTTTTCAACACTAACACAAGTGCGAAAAGTGTTTTTTCCACACTAATACAAGTGTAAAAGTGGTTTCCTGCACCAACACAAGTGCGAAAAGTGGTTTTTCAACACTAACACAAGTGCGAAAAGTGGTTTTTCAACACTAACACAAGTGCGAAAAGTGGTTTTTCAACACTAACACAAGTGCGAAAAGTGGTTTTTCAACACTAACACAAGTGCGAAAAGTGTTTTTTCCACACTAATACAAGTGCAAAAGTGGTTTACTGTACCGACACAAGTGCGAAAAGTGGTTTTTCAACACTAACACAAGTGCGAAAAGTGGTTTTTCAACACTAACACAAGTGCGAAAAGTGTTTTTTCCACACTAATACAAGTGCAAAAGTTGTTTTTCAACACTAACACAAGTGCAAAAAGTGGTTTTTCAACACTAACACAAGTGCGAAAAGTGGTTTTTCAACACTAACACAAGTGCGAAAAGTGTTTTTTCCACACTAATACAAGTGCAAAAGTGGTTTCCTGCACCAACACAAGTGCGAAAAGTGGTTTTTCAACACTAACACAAGTGCGAAAAGTGGTTTTTCAACACTATCACAATTGCGAAAAGTGGTTTTTCCACACTAATACAAGTGCAAAAGTGGTTTCCTGCAACAACACAAGTGCGAAAAGTGGTTTTTCAACACTAACACAAGTGCGAAAAGTGGTTTTTCAACACTATCACAAGTGCAAAAAGTGTTTTTTCCACACTAATACAAGTGCAAAAGTGTTTTCCTGCACCAACACAAGTGCGAAAAGTGGTTTTTCAACACTAACACAAGTGCGAAAAGTGGTTTTTCAACACTATCACAAGTGCAAAAAGTGTTTTTTCCACACTAATACAAATGCAAAAGTGGTTTCCTGCACCAACACAAGTGCGAAAAGTGGTTTTTCAACACTAACACAAGTGCGAAAAGTGTTTTTTCAACACTAACACAAGTGCGAAAAGTGTTTTTTCCACAATCATACAAGTGCAAAAGTGGTTTCCTGCACCAACACAAGTGCGAAAAGTGGTTTTTCAACACTAACACAAGTGCGAAAAGTGGTGTTTCAACACTAACACAAGTGCGAAAAGTGTTTTTTCCACACTAATACAAGTGAAAAAGTGGTTTCCTCCACCAACACAAGTGCGAAATGTTGTTTTTCAACACTAACACAAGTGCGAAAAGTGGTTTTTCAACACTAACACAAGTGCGAAAAGTGGTTTTTCCACATTAATACAAGTGCAAAAGTGGTTTCCCGCACCAACACAAGTGCGAAAAGTGGTTTTTCAACACTAACACAAGTGCGAAAAGTGGTTTTTCAACACTATCACAAGTGCAAAAAGTGTTTTTTCCACACTAATACAAGTGCAAAAGTGGTTTCCTGAACCAACACAAGTGCGAAAAGTGTTTTTTCAACACTAACACAAGTGCGAAAAGTGTTTTTTCCACACTAATATAAGTGCAAAAGTGGTTTCCTGCACCAACACAAGTGCGAAAAGTGGTTTTCAACACTAACACAAGTGCGAAAAGTCGTTTTTCAACACTAACACAAGTGCGAAAAGTGGTTTTTCAACACTAACACAAGTGCGAAAAGTGGTTTTTCAACACTAACACAAGTGCGAAATGTGGATTTTCAACACTAACACAAGTGCGAAAAGTGTTTTTTCCACACTAATACAAGTGCAAAAGTGGTTTACTGCACCAACATAAGTGCGAAAAGTGGTTTTTCAACACTAACACAAGTGCGAAAAGTGGTTTTTCAACACTAACACAAGTGCGAAAGTGGTTTTTCAACACTAACACAAGTGCGAAAAGTGTTTTTTCAACACTAATACAAGCGCAAAAGTGGTTTCCTGCACCAACACAAGTGCGAAAAGTGGTTTTTCAACACTAACACAAGTGCGAAAAGTGGTTTTTCAACACTAACACAAGTGCGAAAAGTGTTTTTTCCACACTAATACAAGTGCAAAAGTGGTTTCCTGCACCAACACAAGTGCGAAAAGTGGTTTTCAAGACTAACACAAGTGCGAAAAGTGGTTTTTCAACACTAACACAAGTGCGAAAAGTGTTTTTTCCACACTAATACAAGTGCAAAAGTGGTTTCCTGCACCAACACAAGTGCGAAAAGTGGTTTTTCAACACTAACACAAGTGTGAAAAGTGGTTTTTCAACACTAACACAAGTGCGAAAAGTGTTTTTTCCACACTAATACAAGTGTAAAAGTGGTTTCCTGCACCAACACAAGTGCGAAAAGTGGTTTTTCAACACTAACACAAGTGCGAAAAGTGGTTTTTCAACACTAACACAAGTGCGAAAAGTGGTTTTTCAACACTAACACAAGTGCGAAAAGTGGTTTTTCAACACTAACACAAGTGCGAAAAGTGTTTTTTCCACACTAATACAAGTGCAAAAGTGGTTTACTGTACCGACACAAGTGCGAAAAGTGGTTTTTCAACACTAACACAAGTGCGAAAAGTGGTTTTTCAACACTAACACAAGTGCGAAAAGTGTTTTTTCCACACTAATACAAGTGCAAAAGTTGTTTTTCAACACTAACACAAGTGCAAAAAGTGGTTTTTCAACACTAACACAAGTGCGAAAAGTGGTTTTTCAACACTAACACAAGTGCGAAAAGTGTTTTTTCCACACTAATACAAGTGCAAAAGTGGTTTCCTGCACCAACACAAGTGCGAAAAGTGGTTTTTCAACACTAACACAAGTGCGAAAAGTGGTTTTTCAACACTATCACAATTGCGAAAAGTGGTTTTTCCACACTAATACAAGTGCAAAAGTGGTTTCCTGCAACAACACAAGTGCGAAAAGTGGTTTTTCAACACTAACACAAGTGCGAAAAGTGGTTTTTCAACACTATCACAAGTGCAAAAAGTGTTTTTTCCACACTAATACAAGTGCAAAAGTGTTTTCCTGCACCAACACAAGTGCGAAAAGTGGTTTTTCAACACTAACACAAGTGCGAAAAGTGGTTTTTCAACACTATCACAAGTGCAAAAAGTGTTTTTTCCACACTAATACAAATGCAAAAGTGGTTTCCTGCACCAACACAAGTGCGAAAAGTGGTTTTTCAACACTAACACAAGTGCGAAAAGTGTTTTTTCAACACTAACACAAGTGCGAAAAGTGTTTTTTCCACAATCATACAAGTGCAAAAGTGGTTTCCTGCACCAACACAAGTGCGAAAAGTGGTTTTTCAACACTAACACAAGTGCGAAAAGTGGTGTTTCAACACTAACACAAGTGCGAAAAGTGTTTTTTCCACACTAATACAAGTGAAAAAGTGGTTTCCTCCACCAACACAAGTGCGAAATGTTGTTTTTCAACACTAACACAAGTGCGAAAAGTGGTTTTTCAACACTAACACAAGTGCGAAAAGTGGTTTTTCCACATTAATACAAGTGCAAAAGTGGTTTCCCGCACCAACACAAGTGCGAAAAGTGGTTTTTCAACACTAACACAAGTGCGAAAAGTGGTTTTTCAACACTATCACAAGTGCAAAAAGTGTTTTTTCCACACTAATACAAGTGCAAAAGTGGTTTCCTGAACCAACACAAGTGCGAAAAGTGTTTTTTCAACACTAACACAAGTGCGAAAAGTGTTTTTTCCACACTAATATAAGTGCAAAAGTGGTTTCCTGCACCAACACAAGTGCGAAAAGTGGTTTTTCAACACTAACACAAGTGCGAAAAGTGGTTTTTCAACACTAACACAAGTGCGAAAAGTGGTTTCTCAACACTAACACAAGTCCGAAAAGTGGTTTTTCCACACTAATACAAGTGCAAAAGTGGGTTTTCCACACTATCACAAGTGCGAACAGTGGTTTCCTGCACCAACACAAGTGCGAAAAGTGGTTTTTCAACACTAACACAAGTGCGAAAAGTGGTTTTTCAACATTATCACAAGTGCGAAAAGTGGTTTTTCAACACTAACGCAAGTGCGAAAAGTGGTTTTTCAACACTAACACAAGTGCAAAAGTGGTTTCCTACACCAACACAAGTGCGAAAAGTGGTTTTTCAACACTAACACAAGTGCGAAAAGTGGTTTTTCAACACTATCACAAGTGCGAAAAGTGATTTTTCCACACTAATACAAGTGCAAAAGTGGTTTCCTGCACCAACACAAGTGCGAAAAGTGGTTTTTCAACACTAACACAAGTGCGAAAAGTGTTTTTTCAACACTAACACAAGTGCGAAACGTGGTTTTTCAACACTATCAAGTGCAAAAAGTGTTTTTTCCACACTAATACAAGTGCAAAAGTGTTTTCCTGCACCAACACAAGTGCGAAAAGTGGTTTTTCAACACTAACACAAGTGCGAAAAGTGGTTTTTCAACACTATCACAAGTGCAAAAAGTGTTTTTTCCACACTAATACAAGTGCAAAAGTGGTTTCCTGCACCAACACAAGTGCGAAAAGTGGTTTTTCAACACTAACACAAGTGCGAAAAGTGTTTTTTCAACACTAACACAAGTGCGAAAAGTGTTTTTTCCACAATAATACAAGTGCAAAAGTGGTTTCCTGCACCAACACAAGTGCGAAAAGTGGTTTTTCAACACTAACACAAGTGCGAAAAGTGGTTTTTCAACACTAACACAAGTGCGAAAAGTGTTTTTTCCACACTAATATAAGTGAAAAAGTGGTTTTTCAACAGTAACACAAGTGCGAAAAGTGGTTTTTCAACACTAACACAAGTGCGAAAAGTGGTTTTTCAACACTAACACAAGTGCGAAAAGTGTTTTTTCAACACTAACACAAGTGCGAAACGTGGTTTTTCAACACTATCAAGTGCAAAAAGTGTTTTTTCCACACTAATACAAGTGCAAAAGTGTTTTCCTGCACCAACACAAGTGCGAAAAGTGGTTTTTCAACACTAACACAAGTGCGAAAAGTGGTTTTTCAACACTATCACAAGTGCAAAAAGTGTTTTTTCCACACTAATACAAGTGCAAAAGTGGTTTCCTGCACCAACACAAGTGCGAAAAGTGGTTTTTCAACACTAACACAAGTGCGAAAAGTGTTTTTTCAACACTAACACAAGTGCGAAAAGTGTTTTTTCCACAATAATACAAGTGCAAAAGTGGTTTCCTGCACCAACACAAGTGCGAAAAGTGGTTTTTCAACACTAACACAAGTGCGAAAAGTGGTTTTTCAACACTAACACAAGTGCGAAAAGCGTTTTTTCCACACTAATATAAGTGAAAAAGTGGTTTTTCAACACTAACACAAGTGCGAAAAGTGGTTTTTCAACACTAACACAAGTGCGAAAAGTGGTTTTTCAACACTAACACAAGTGCGAAAAGTGGTTTTTCAACACTAACACAAGTGCGAAAAGTGGTTTTTCCACACTAATACAAGTGCAAAAGTGGTTTCCCGCACCAACACAAGTGCGAAAAGTGGTTTTTCAACACTAACACAAGTGCGAAAAGTGGTTTTTCAACACTATCACAAGTGCAAAAAGTGTTTTTTCAACACTAACACAAGTGCGAAAAGTGGTTTTTCAACACTATCACAAGTGCAAAAAGTGTTTTTTCCACACTAATACAAATGCAAAAGTGGTTTCCTGCACCAACACAAGTGCGAAAAGTGGTTTTTCAACACTAACACAAGTGCGAAAAGTGTTTTTTCAACACTAACACAAGTGCGAAAAGTGTTTTTTCCACAATCATACAAGTGCAAAAGTGGTTTCCTGCACCAACACAAGTGCGAAAAGTGGTTTTTCAACACTAACACAAGTGCGAAAAGTGGTGTTTCAACACTAACACAAGTGCGAAAAGTGTTTTTTCCACACTAATACAAGTGAAAAAGTGGTTTCCTCCACCAACACAAGTGCGAAATGTTGTTTTTCAACACTAACACAAGTGCGAAAAGTGGTTTTTCAACACTAACACAAGTGCGAAAAGTGGTTTTTCCACATTAATACAAGTGCAAAAGTGGTTTCCCGCACCAACACAAGTGCGAAAAGTGGTTTTTCAACACTAACACAAGTGCGAAAAGTGGTTTTTCAACACTATCACAAGTGCAAAAAGTGTTTTTTCCACACTAATACAAGTGCAAAAGTGGTTTCCTGAACCAACACAAGTGCGAAAAGTGTTTTTTCAACACTAACACAAGTGCGAAAAGTGTTTTTTCCACACTAATATAAGTGCAAAAGTGGTTTCCTGCACCAACACAAGTGCGAAAAGTGGTTTTTCAACACTAACACAAGTGCGAAAAGTGGTTTTTCAACACTAACACAAGTGCGAAAAGTGGTTTCTCAACACTAACACAAGTCCGAAAAGTGGTTTTTCCACACTAATACAAGTGCAAAAGTGGGTTTTCCACACTATCACAAGTGCGAACAGTGGTTTCCTGCACCAACACAAGTGCGAAAAGTGGTTTTTCAACACTAACACAAGTGCGAAAAGTGGTTTTTCAACATTATCACAAGTGCGAAAAGTGGTTTTTCAACACTAACGCAAGTGCGAAAAGTGGTTTTTCAACACTAACACAAGTGCAAAAGTGGTTTCCTACACCAACACAAGTGCGAAAAGTGGTTTTTCAACACTAACACAAGTGCGAAAAGTGGTTTTTCAACACTATCACAAGTGCGAAAAGTGATTTTTCCACACTAATACAAGTGCAAAAGTGGTTTCCTGCACCAACACAAGTGCGAAAAGTGGTTTTTCAACACTAACACAAGTGCGAAAAGTGTTTTTTCAACACTAACACAAGTGCGAAACGTGGTTTTTCAACACTATCAAGTGCAAAAAGTGTTTTTTCCACACTAATACAAGTGCAAAAGTGTTTTCCTGCACCAACACAAGTGCGAAAAGTGGTTTTTCAACACTAACACAAGTGCGAAAAGTGGTTTTTCAACACTATCACAAGTGCAAAAAGTGTTTTTTCCACACTAATACAAGTGCAAAAGTGGTTTCCTGCACCAACACAAGTGCGAAAAGTGGTTTTTCAACACTAACACAAGTGCGAAAAGTGTTTTTTCAACACTAACACAAGTGCGAAAAGTGTTTTTTCCACAATAATACAAGTGCAAAAGTGGTTTCCTGCACCAACACAAGTGCGAAAAGTGGTTTTTCAACACTAACACAAGTGCGAAAAGTGGTTTTTCAACACTAACACAAGTGCGAAAAGTGTTTTTTCCACACTAATATAAGTGAAAAAGTGGTTTTTCAACAGTAACACAAGTGCGAAAAGTGGTTTTTCAACACTAACACAAGTGCGAAAAGTGGTTTTTCAACACTAACACAAGTGCGAAAAGTGTTTTTTCAACACTAACACAAGTGCGAAACGTGGTTTTTCAACACTATCAAGTGCAAAAAGTGTTTTTTCCACACTAATACAAGTGCAAAAGTGTTTTCCTGCACCAACACAAGTGCGAAAAGTGGTTTTTCAACACTAACACAAGTGCGAAAAGTGGTTTTTCAACACTATCACAAGTGCAAAAAGTGTTTTTTCCACACTAATACAAGTGCAAAAGTGGTTTCCTGCACCAACACAAGTGCGAAAAGTGGTTTTTCAACACTAACACAAGTGCGAAAAGTGTTTTTTCAACACTAACACAAGTGCGAAAAGTGTTTTTTCCACAATAATACAAGTGCAAAAGTGGTTTCCTGCACCAACACAAGTGCGAAAAGTGGTTTTTCAACACTAACACAAGTGCGAAAAGTGGTTTTTCAACACTAACACAAGTGCGAAAAGCGTTTTTTCCACACTAATATAAGTGAAAAAGTGGTTTTTCAACACTAACACAAGTGCGAAAAGTGGTTTTTCAACACTAACACAAGTGCGAAAAGTGGTTTTTCAACACTAACACAAGTGCGAAAAGTGGTTTTTCAACACTAACACAAGTGCGAAAAGTGGTTTTTCCACACTAATACAAGTGCAAAAGTGGTTTCCCGCACCAACACAAGTGCGAAAAGTGGTTTTTCAACACTAACACAAGTGCGAAAAGTGGTTTTTCAACACTATCACAAGTGCAAAAAGTGTTTTTTCCACACTAATACAAGTGCAAAAGTGGTTTCCTGCACCAACACAAGTGCGAAAAGTGGTTTTTCAACACTAACACAGTGCGAAAAGTGTTTTTTCCACACTAATACAAGTGCAAAAGTGGTTTCCTGCACCAACACAAGTGTGAAAAGTGGTTTTTCAACACTAACACTAGTGCGAAAAGTGGTTTTTCAACACGAACACAAGTGCGAAAAGTGGTTTTTCCACACTAATACAAGTGCAAAAGTGGGTTTTCCACACTATCACAAGTGCGAAAAGTGGTTTCCTGCACCAACACAAGTGCGAAAAGTGGTTTTTCAACACTAACACAAGTGCGAAAAGTGGTTTTTCAACACTAACACAAATGCAAAAGGTGTTTTTTCCACACTAATACAAGTGCAAAAGTGGTTTCCTGCACCAACACAAGTGCGAAAAGTGGTTTTTCAACACTAACACAAGTGCGAAAAGTGGTTTTTCAACACTAACACAAGTGCGAAAAGTGTTTTTTCCACACTAATACATTTGCAAAAGTGGTTTCCTGCACCAACACAAGTGCGAAAAGTGGTTTTTCAACACTAACACAAGTGCGAAAAGTGGTTTTTCAACACTAACACAAGTGCGAAAAGTGGTTTTTCAACACTAACACAAGTGCGAAAAGTGGTTTTTCAACACTAACACAAGTGCGAAAAGTGTTTTTTCCACACTAATACAAGTGCAAAAGTGGTTTCCTGCACCAACACAAGTGCGAAAAGTGGTTTTTCAACACTAACACAAGTGCGAAAAGTGGTTTTTCAACACTAACACAAGTGCGAAAAGTGGTTTTTCAACACTAACACAAGTGCGAAAAGTGTTTTTTCCACACTAATACAAGTGCAAAAGTGGTTTCCTGCACCAACACAAGTGCGAAAAGTGGTTTTTCAACACTAACACAAGTGCGAAAAGTGGTTTTTCAACACTAACACAAGTGCGAAAAGTGTTTTTTCCACACTAATACAAGTGCAAAAGTGGTTTCCTGCACCATCACAAGTGCGAAAAGTGGTTTTTCAACACTAACGCAAGTGCGAAAAGTGGTTTTTCAGCACTAACACAAGTGTGAAAAGTGGTTTTTCAACACTAACACAAGTGCGAAAAGTGTTTTTTCCACACTAATACAAGTGCAAAAGTGGTTTCCTGCACCAACACAAGTGCGAAAAGTGGTTTTTCAACACTAACACAAGTGCGAAAAGTGTTTTTTCCACACTAATACAAGTGCAAAAGTGGTTTCCTGCACCAACACAAGTGCGAAAAGTGGTTTTTCAACACTAACACAAGTGCGAAAAGTGGTTTTTCAACACTAACACAAGTGCGAAAAGTGGTTTTTCAACACTAACACAAGTGCGAAAAGTGTTTTTTCCACACTAATACAAGTGCAAAAGTGGTTTCCTGCACCAACACAAGTGCGAAAAGTGGTTTTTCAACACTAACACAAGTGTGAAAAGTGGCTTTTCAACACTAACAGAAGTGCGAAAAGTGTTTTTTCCAGACTAATACAAGTGCAAAAGTGGTTTCCTGCACCAACACAAGTGCGAAAAGTGGTTTTTCAACACTAACACAAGTGCGAAAAGTGGTTTTTCAACACTATCACAAGTGCAAAAATTGTTTTTTCCACACTAATACAAGTGCAAAAGTGGTTTCCTGCACCAACACAAGTGCGAAAAGTGGTTTTTCAACACTATCACAAGTGCAAAAAGTGTTTTTTCCACACTAATACAAGTGCAAAAGTGGTTTCCTGCACCAACACAAGTGCGAAAAGTGGTTTTTCAACACTAACACAAGTGCGAAAAGTGTTTTTTCCACACTAATACAAGTGCAAAAGTGGTTTCCTGCACCAACACAAGTGCGAAAAGTGGTTTTTCAACACTAACACAAGTGCGAAAAGTGGTTTTTCAACACTAACACAAGTGCAAAAAGTGTTTTTTCCACACTAATACAAGTGCAAAAGTGGTTTCCTGCACCAACACAAGTGCGAAAAGTGGTTTTTCAACACTAACACAAGTGCGAAAAATGGTTTTTCAACAGTAACACAAGTGCGAAAAGTGGTTTTTCAACACGAACACAAGTGCGAAAAGTGGTTTTTCAACACTAACACAAGTGCGAAAAGTGTTTTTTCCACACTAATACAAGTGCAAAAGTGGTTTCCTGCACCAACACAAGTGCGAAAAGTGGTTTTTCAACACTAACACAAGTGCGAAAAGTGGTTTTTCAACACTAACACAAGTGCGAAAAGTGTTTTTTCCACACTAATACAAGTGCAAAAGTGGTTTCCTGCACCAACACAAGTGCGAAAAGTGGTTTTTCAACACTAACACAAGTGCGAAAAGTGGTTTTTCAACACTATCACAAGTGCAAAAAGTGTTTTTTCCACACTAATACAAGTGCAAAAGTGGTTTCCTGCACCAACACAAGTGCGAAAAGTGGTTTTTCAACACTATCACAAGTGTGAAAAGTGGTTTTTCAACACTAACACAAGTGCGAAAAGTGTTTTTTCCACAATAATACAAGTGCAAAAGTGGTTTCCTGCACCAACACAAGTGCGAAAAGTGGTTTTTCAACACTAACACAAGTGCGAAAAGTGTTTTTTCAACACTAACACAAGTGCGAAAAGTGTTTTTTCCACAATAATACATGTGCAAAAGTGGTTTCCTGCACCAACACAAGTGCGAAAAGTGGTTTTTCAACACTAACACAAGTGCGAAAAGTGGTTTTTCAACACTAACACAAGTGCGAAAAGTGTTTTTTCCACACTAATACAAGTGCAAAAGTGGTTTACTGCACCAACACAAGTGCGAAAAGTGGTTTTTCAACACTAACACAAGTGCGAACAGTGGTTTTTCAACACTAACACAAGTGCGAAAAGTGTTTTTTCCACACTAATACAATTGCAAAAGTGGTTTCCTGCACCAACACAAGTGCGAAAAGTGGTTTTTCAACACAAACACAAGTGCGAAAAGTGGATTTTCAACACTAACACAAGTGCGAAAAGTGGTTTTTCAACACAAGTGCGAAAAGTGTTTTTCCACACTAATACAAGTGCAAAAGTGGTTTCCTGCACCAACACAAGTGCGAAAAGTGGTTTTTCAACACTAACACAAGTGCGAAAAGTGGTTTTTCAACACAAGTGCGAAAAGTGTTTTTTCCACAATAATACAAGTGCAAAAGTGGTTTCCTGCACCAACACAATTGCGAAAAGTGGTTTTTCAACACTAACACAAGTGAGAAAAGTGGTTTTTCAACACTAACACAAGTGCGAAAAGTGGTTTTTCAACACTAACACAAGTGCGAAAAGTGTTTTTTCCACACTAATACAAGTGAAAAAGTGGTTTCCTCCACCAACACAAGTGCGAAAAGTGGTTTTTCAACATTAACACAAGTGCGAAAAGTGGTTTTTCAACACTAACACAAGTGTGAAAAGTGGTTTTTCAACACTAACACAAGTGCGAAAAGTGTTTTTTCGACACTAATACAAGCGCAAAAGTGGTTTCCTGCACCAACACAAGTGCGAAAAATGGTTTTTCAACACTAACACAAGTGCGAAAAGTGGTTTTTCCACAGTAATACAAGTGCGAAAAGTGGTTTTTCCACACTAATACAAGTGCAAAAGTGGTTTCCTGCACCAACACAAGTGCGAAAAGTGGTTTTTCAACACTAACACAAGTGTGAAAAGTGGTTTTTCAACACTAACACAAGTGTGAAAAGTGTTTTTTCCACACTAATACAAGTGCAAAAGTGGTTTCCTGCACCAACACAAGTGCAAAAGTGGTTTCCTGCACCAACACAAGTGCAAAAAGTGGTTTTTCAACACTAACACAAGTGCGAAAAGTGGTTTTTCAACACTAACACAAGTGTGAAAAGTGTTTTTTCCCCACTAATACAAGTGCAAAAGTGGTTCCTGCACCAACACAATTGCGAAAAGTGGTTTTTCAACACTAACACAAGTGCGAAAAGTGGTTTTTCAACACTAACACAAGTGCGAAAAGTGGTTTTCCAACGCTAACACAAGTGCGAAAAGTGGTTTTTCAACACTAACAAAAGTGCGAAAAGTGTTTTTTCCACACTAATACAAGTGCAAAAGTGGTTTCCTGCACCAACACAAGTGCGAAAAGTGGTTTTTCAACACTAACACAAGTGCGAAAAGTGGTTTTTCAACACTAAAACAAGTGCGAAAAGTGGTTTTTCCACACTAATACAAGTGCAAAAGTGGTTTCCTGCACCAACACAAGTGCGAAAAGTGGTTTTTCAACACTAACACAAGTGCGAAAAGTGGTTTTTCAACACTATCACAAGTGCAAAAAGTGTTTTTTCCACACTAATACAAGTGCAAAAGTGGTTTCCTGCACCAACACAAGTGCGAAAAGTGGTTTTTCAACACTATCACAAGTGCAAAAAGTGTTTTTTCCACACTAATACAAGTGCAAAAGTGGTTTCCTGCACCAACACAAGTGCGAAAAGTGGTTTTTCAACACTAACACAAGTGCGAAAAGTGTTTTTTCCACACTAATACAAGTGCAAAAGTGGTTTCCTGCACCAACACAAGTGCGAAAAGTGGTTTTTCAACACTAACACAAGTGCGAAAAGTGGTTTTTCAACACTAACACAAGTGCAAAAAGTGTTTTTTCCACACTAATACAAGTGCAAAAGTGGTTTCCTGCACCAACACAAGTGCGAAAAGTGGTTTTTCAACACTAACACAAGTGCGAAAAATGGTTTTTCAACAGTAACACAAGTGCGAAAAGTGGTTTTTCAACACTAACACAAGTGCGAAAAGTGGTTTTTCAACACTAACACAAGTGCGAAAAGTGTTTTTTCCACACTAATACAAGTGCAAAAGTGGTTTCCTGCACCAACACAAGTGCGAAAAGTGGTTTTTCAACACTAACACAAGTGCGAAAAGTGGTTTTTCAACACTAACACAAGTGCGAAAAGTGTTTTTTCCACACTAATACAAGTGCAAAAGTGGTTTCCTGCACCAACACAAGTGCGAAAAGTGGTTTTTCAACACTAACACAAGTGCGAAAAGTGGTTTTTCAACACTATCACAAGTGCAAAAAGTGTTTTTTCCACACTAATACAAGTGCAAAAGTGGTTTCCTGCACCAACACAAGTGCGAAAAGTGGTTTTTCAACACTATCACAAGTGTGAAAAGTGGTTTTTCAACACTAACACAAGTGCGAAAAGTGTTTTTTCCACAATAATACAAGTGCAAAAGTGGTTTCCTGCACCAACACAAGTGCGAAAAGTGGTTTTTCAACACTAACACAAGTGCGAAAAGTGTTTTTTCAACACTAACACAAGTGCGAAAAGTGTTTTTTCCACAATAATACATGTGCAAAAGTGGTTTCCTGCACCAACACAAGTGCGAAAAGTGGTTTTTCAACACTAACACAAGTGCGAAAAGTGGTTTTTCAACACTAACACAAGTGCGAAAAGTGTTTTTTCCACACTAATACAAGTGCAAAAGTGGTTTACTGCACCAACACAAGTGCGAAAAGTGGTTTTTCAACACTAACACAAGTGCGAACAGTGGTTTTTCAACACTAACACAAGTGCGAAAAGTGTTTTTTCCACACTAATACAATTGCAAAAGTGGTTTCCTGCACCAACACAAGTGCGAAAAGTGGTTTTTCAACACAAACACAAGTGCGAAAAGTGGATTTTCAACACTAACACAAGTGCGAAAAGTGGTTTTTCAACACAAGTGCGAAAAGTGTTTTTTCCACACTAATACAAGTGCAAAAGTGGTTTCCTGCACCAACACAAGTGCGAAAAGTGGTTTTTCAACACTAACACAAGTGCGAAAAGTGGTTTTTCAACACAAGTGCGAAAAGTGTTTTTTCCACAATAATACAAGTGCAAAAGTGGTTTCCTGCACCAACACAAGTGCGAAAAGTGGTTTTTCAACACTAACACAAGTGCGAAAAGTGGTTTTTCAACACTAACACAAGTGCGAAAAGTGGTTTTTCAACACTAACACAAGTGCGAAAAGTGTTTTTTCCACACTAATACAAGTGAAAAAGTGGTTTCCTCCACCAACACACGTGCGAAAAGTGGTTTTTCAACATTAACACAAGTGCGAAAAGTGGTTTTTCAACACTAACACAAGTGTGAAAAGTGGTTTTTCAACACTAACACAAGTGCGAAAAGTGTTTTTTCGACACTAATACAAGCGCAAAAGTGGTTTCCTGCACCAACACAAGTGCGAAAAGTGGTTTTTCAACACTAACACAAGTGCGAAAAGTGGTTTTTCCACAGTAATACAAGTGCGAAAAGTGGTTTTTCCACACTAATACAAGTGCAAAAGTGGTTTCCTGCACCAACACAAGTGCGAAAAGTGGTTTTTCAACACTAACACAAGTGTGAAAAGTGGTTTTTCAACACTAACACAAGTGTGAAAAGTGTTTTTTCCACACTAATACAAGTGCAAAAGTGGTTTCCTGCACCAACACAAGTGCAAAAGTGGTTTTTTGCACCAACACAAGTGCGAAAAGTGGTTTTTCAACACTAACACAAGTGCGAAAAGTGGTTTTTCAACACTAACACAAGTGCGAAAAGTGGTTTCCACACTAATACAAGTGCAAAAGTGGTTTCCTGAACCAACACAAGTGCGAAAAGTGGTTTTTCAACACTAACACAAGTGCGAAAAGTGGTTTTTCAACACTATCACAAGTGCAAAAAGTGTTTTTTCCACACTAATACAAGTGCAAACGTGGTTTCCTGCACCAACACAAGTGCGAAAAGTGTTTTTTCAACACTAACACAAGTGCGAAAAGTGGTTTTTCAACACTAACACAAGTGCAAAAAGTGGTTTTTCAACACTACCACAAGTGCAAAAAGTGTTTTTTCCACACTAATACAAGTGCAAAAGTGGTTTCCTGCACCAACACAAGTGCGAAAAGTGTTTTTTCCACACTAATACAAGTGCAAAAGTGGTTTCCTGCACCAACACAAGTGCGAAAAGTGGTTTTTCAACACTAACACAAGTGCAAAAAGTGGTTTTTCCACACTAATACAAGTGCAAAAGTGGTTTCCTGCACCAACACAAGTGCGAAAAGTGGTTTTTCAACACTAACACAAGTGCGAAAAGTGGTTTTTCAACATTATCACAAGTGCAAAAAGTGGTTTTTCCACACTAATACAAGTGCAAAAGTGGTTTCCTGCACCAACACAAGTGCGAAAAGTGGTTTTCAACACTAACACAAGTGCGAAAAGTCGTTTTTCAACACTAACACAAGTGCGAAAAGTGGTTTTTCAACACTAACACAAGTGCGAAAAGTAGTTTTTCAACACTAACACAAGTGCGAAATGTGGATTTTCAACACTAACACAAGTGCGAAAAGTGTTTTTTCCACACTAATACAAGTGCAAAAGTGGTTTACTGCACCAACATAAGTGCGAAAAGTGGTTTTTCAACACTAACACAAGTGCGAAAAGTGGTTTTTCAACACTAACACAAGTGCGAAAGTGGTTTTTCAACACTAACACAAGTGCGAAAAGTGTTTTTTCAACACTAATACAAGCGCAAAAGTGGTTTCCTGCACCAACACAAGTGCGAAAAGTGGTTTTTCAACACTAACACAAGTGCGAAAAGTGGTTTTTCAACACTAACACAAGTGCGAAAAGTGTTTTTTCCACACTAATACAAGTGCAAAAGTGGTTTCCTGCACCAACACAAGTGCGAAAAGTGGTTTTCAAGACTAACACAAGTGCGAAAAGTGGTTTTTCAACACTAACACAAGTGCGAAAAGTGTTTTTTCCACACTAATACAAGTGCAAAAGTGGTTTCCTGCACCAACACAAGTGCGAAAAGTGGTTTTTCAACACTAGCACAAGTGTGAAAAGTGGTTTTTCAACACTAACACAAGTGCGAAAAGTGTTTTTTCCACACTAATACAAGTGTAAAAGTGGTTTCCTGCACCAACACAAGTGCGAAAAGTGGTTTTTCAACACTAACACAAGTGCGAAAAGTGGTTTTTCAACACTAACACAAGTGCGAAAAGTGGTTTTTCAACACTAACACAAGTGCGAAAAGTGGTTTTTCAACACTAACACAAGTGCGAAAAGTGTTTTTTCCACACTAATACAAGTGCAAAAGTGGTTTACTGTACCGACACAAGTGCGAAAAGTGGTTTTTCAACACTAACACAAGTGCGAAAAGTGGTTTTTCAACACTAACACAAGTGCGAAAAGTGTTTTTTCCACACTAATACAAGTGCAAAAGTTGTTTTTCAACACTAACACAAGTGCAAAAAGTGGTTTTTCAACACTAACACAAGTGCGAAAAGTGGTTTTTCAACACTAACACAAGTGCGAAAAGTGTTTTTTCCACACTAATACAAGTGCAAAAGTGGTTTCCTGCACCAACACAAGTGCGAAAAGTGGTTTTTCAACACTAACACAAGTGCGAAAAGTGGTTTTTCAACACTATCACAATTGCGAAAAGTGGTTTTTCCACACTAATACAAGTGCAAAAGTGGTTTCCTGCAACAACACAAGTGCGAAAAGTGGTTTTTCAACACTAACACAAGTGCGAAAAGTGGTTTTTCAACACTATCACAAGTGCAAAAAGTGTTTTTTCCACACTAATACAAGTGCAAAAGTGTTTTCCTGCACCAACACAAGTGCGAAAAGTGGTTTTTCAACACTAACACAAGTGCGAAAAGTGGTTTTTCAACACTATCACAAGTGCAAAAAGTGTTTTTTCCACACTAATACAAGTGCAAAAGTGGTTTCCTGCACCAACACAAGTGCGAAAAGTGGTTTTTCAACACTAACACAAGTGCGAAAAGTGTTTTTTCAACACTAACACAAGTGCGAAAAGTGTTTTTTCCACAATCATACAAGTGCAAAAGTGGTTTCCTGCACCAACACAAGTGCGAAAAGTGGTTTTTCAACACTAACACAAGTGCGAAAAGTGGTTTTTCAACACTAACACAAGTGCGAAAAGTGTTTTTTCCACACTAATACAAGTGAAAAAGTGGTTTCCTCCACCAACACAAGTGCGAAATGTTGTTTTTCAACACTAACACAAGTGCGAAAAGTGGTTTTTCAACACTAACACAAGTGCGAAAAGTGGTTTTTCCACATTAATACAAGTGCAAAAGTGGTTTCCCGCACCAACACAAGTGCAAAAAGTGGTTTTTCAACACTAACACAAGTGCGAAAAGTGGTTTTTCAACACTATCACAAGTGCAAAAAGTGTTTTTTCCACACTAATACAAGTGCAAAAGTGGTTTCCTGAACCAACACAAGTGCGAAAAGTGTTTTTTCAACACTAACACAAGTGCGAAAAGTGTTTTTTCCACACTAATAAAAGTGCAAAAGTGGTTTCCTGCACCAACACAAGTGCGAAAAGTGGTTTTTCAACACTAACACAAGTGCGAAAAGTGGTTTTTCAACACTAACACAAGTGCGAAAAGTGGTTTCTCAACACTAACACAAGTCCGAAAAGTGGTTTTTCCACACTAATACAAGTGCAAAAGTGGGTTTTCCACACTATCACAAGTGCGAACAGTGGTTTCCTGCACCAACACAAGTGCGAAAAGTGGTTTTTCAACACTAACACAAGTGCGAAAAGTGGTTTTTCAACATTATCACAAGTGCGAAAAGTGGTTTTTCAACACTAACGCAAGTGCGAAAAGTGGTTTTTCAACACTAACACAAGTGCAAAAGTGGTTTCCTGCACCAACACAAGTGCGAAAAGTGGTTTTTCAACACTAACACAAGTGCGAAAAGTGGTTTTTCAACACTATCACAAGTGCGAAAAGTGATTTTTCCACACTAATACAAGTGCAAAAGTGGTTTCCTGCACCAACACAAGTGCGAAAAGTGGTTTTTCAACACTAACACAAGTGCGAAAAGTGTTTTTTCAACACTAACACAAGTGCGAAACGTGGTTTTTCAACACTATCAAGTGCAAAAAGTGTTTTTTCCACACTAATACAAGTGCAAAAGTGTTTTCCTGCACCAACACAAGTGCGAAAAGTGGTTTTTCAACACTAACACAAGTGCAAAAGGTGGTTTTTCAACACTAACACAAGTGCGAGAAGTGGTTTTTCCACACTAATACAAGTGCAAAAGTGGTTTGCTGCACCAACACAAGTGCGAAAAGTGGTTTTTCAACACTAACACAAGTGCGAAAAGTGGTTTTTCAACACTAACACAAGTGCGAAAAGTGTTTTTTCCACACTAATACAAGTGCAAAAGTGGTTTACTGCACCAACACAAGTGCGAAAAGTGGTTTTTCAACACTAACACAAGTGCGAACAGTGGTTTTTCAACACTAACACAAGTGCGAAAAGTGTTTTTTCCACACTAATACAATTGCAAAAGTGGTTTCCTGCACCAACACAAGTGCGAAAAGTGGTTTTTCAACACAAACACAAGTGCGAAAAGTGGATTTTCAACACTAACACAAGTGCGAAAAGTGGTTTTTCAACACAAGTGCGAAAAGTGTTTTTTCCACACTAATACAAGTGCAAAAGTGGTTTCCTGCACCAACACAAGTGCGAAAAGTGGTTTTTCAACACTAACACAAGTGCGAAAAGTGGTTTTTCAACACAAGTGCGAAAAGTGTTTTTTCCACAATAATACAAGTGCAAAAGTGGTTTCCTGCACCAACACAAGTGCGAAAAGTGGTTTTTCAACACTAACACAAGTGCGAAAAGTGGTTTTTCAACACTAACACAAGTGCGAAAAGTGGTTTTTCAACACTAACACAAGTGCGAAAAGTGTTTTTTCCACACTAATACAAGTGAAAAAGTGGTTTCCTCCACCAACACACGTGCGAAAAGTGGTTTTTCAACATTAACACAAGTGCGAAAAGTGGTTTTTCAACACTAACACAAGTGTGAAAAGTGGTTTTTCAACACTAACACAAGTGCGAAAAGTGTTTTTTCGACACTAATACAAGCGCAAAAGTGGTTTCCTGCACCAACACAAGTGCGAAAAGTGGTTTTTCAACACTAACACAAGTGCGAAAAGTGGTTTTTCCACAGTAATACAAGTGCGAAAAGTGGTTTTTCCACACTAATACAAGTGCAAAAGTGGTTTCCTGCACCAACACAAGTGCGAAAAGTGGTTTTTCAACACTAACACAAGTGTGAAAAGTGGTTTTTCAACACTAACACAAGTGTGAAAAGTGTTTTTTCCACACTAATACAAGTGCAAAAGTGGTTTCCTGCACCAAACACAAGTGCAAAAGTGGTTTTTTGCACCAACACAAGTGCGAAAAAGTGGTTTTTCAACACTAACACAAGTGCGAAAAGTGGTTTGTTCAACACTAACACAAGTGCGAAAAGTGGTTTCCACACTAATACAAGTGCAAAAGTGGTTTGAACCAACACAAGTGCGAAAAGTGGTTTTTCAACACTAACACAAGTGCGAAAAGTGGTTTTTCAACACTATCACAAGTGCAAAAAGTGTTTTTTCCCACACTAATACAAGTGCAAACGTGGTTTCCTGCACCAACACAAGTGCGAAAAGTGTTTTTTCAACACTAACACAAGTGCGAAAAGTGGTTTTTCAACACTAACACAAGTGCAAAAAGTGGTTTTTCAACACTACCACAAGTGCAAAAAGTGTTTTTTCCACACTAATACAAGTGCAAAAGTGGTTTTCCTGCACCAACACAAGTGCGAAAAGTGTTTTTTCCACACTAATACAAGTGCAAAAGTGGTTTCCTGCACCCAACACAAGTGCGAAAAGTGGTTTTTCAACACTAACACAAGTGCAAAAAGTGGTTTTTCCACACTAATACAAGTGCAAAAGTGGTTTCCTGCACCAACACAAGTGCGAAAAGTGGTTTTTCAACACTAACACAAGTGCGAAAAGTGGTTTTTCAACATTATCACAAGTGCAAAAAGTGGTTTTTCCACACTAATACAAGTGCAAAAGTGGTTTCCTGCACCAACACAAGTGCGAAAAGTGGTTTTCAACACTAACACAAGTGCGAAAAGTCGTTTTTCAACACTAACACAAGTGCGAAAAGTGGTTTTTCAACACTAACACAAGTGCGAAAAGTGGTTTTTCAACACTAACACAAGTGCGAAATGTGGATTTTCAACACTAACACAAGTGCGAAAAGTGTTTTTTCCACACTAATACAAGTGCAAAAGTGGTTTACTGCACCAACATAAGTGCGAAAAGTGGTTTTTCAACACTAACACAAGTGCGAAAAGTGGTTTTTCAACACTAACACAAGTGCGAAAGTGGTTTTTCAACACTAACACAAGTGCGAAAAGTGTTTTTTCAACACTAATACAAGCGCAAAAGTGGTTTCCTGCACCAACACAAGTGCGAAAAGTGGTTTTTCAACACTAACACAAGTGCGAAAAGTGGTTTTTCAACACTAACACAAGTGCGAAAAGTGTTTTTTTCCACACTAATACAAGTGCAAAAGTGGTTTCCTGCACCAACACAAGTGCGAAAAGTGGTTTTCAAGACTAACACAAGTGCGAAAAGTGGTTTTTCAACACTAACACAAGTGCGAAAAGTGTTTTTTCCACACTAATACAAGTGCAAAAGTGGTTTCCTGCACCAACACAAGTGCGAAAAGTGGTTTTTCAACACTAGCACAAGTGTGAAAAGTGGTTTTTCAACACTAACACAAGTGCGAAAAGTGTTTTTTCCACACTAATACAAGTGTAAAAGTGGTTTCCTGCACAACACAAGTGCGAAAAGTGGTTTTTCAAC
Source organism: Myxine glutinosa (assembly GCF_964187855.1). Taxonomy (NCBI): domain Eukaryota; kingdom Metazoa; phylum Chordata; class Myxini; order Myxiniformes; family Myxinidae; genus Myxine; species Myxine glutinosa. Next base: position 144,917 of record NW_027616874.1, on the reverse strand, counting down.
ACTAACACAAGTGCGAAAAGTGGTTTTTCAACACTAACACAAGTGCGAAAAGTGGTTTTTCAACACTAACACAAGTGCGAAAAGTGGTTTTTCAACACTAACACAAGTGCGAAAAGTGTTTTTTCCACACTAATACAAGTGCAAAAGTGGTTTACTGTACCGACACAAGTGCGAAAAGTGGTTTTTCAACACTAACACAAGTGCGAAAAGTGGTTTTTCAACACTAACACAAGTGCGAAAAGTGTTTTTTCCACACTAATACAAGTGCAAAAGTTGTTTTTCAACACTAACACAAGTGCAAAAAGTGGTTTTTCAACACTAACACAAGTGCGAAAAGTGGTTTTTCAACACTAACACAAGTGCGAAAAGTGTTTTTTCCACACTAATACAAGTGCAAAAGTGGTTTCCTGCACCAACACAAGTGCGAAAAGTGGTTTTTCAACACTAACACAAGTGCGAAAAGTGGTTTTTCAACACTATCACAATTGCGAAAAGTGGTTTTTCCACACTAATACAAGTGCAAAAGTGGTTTCCTGCAACAACACAAGTGCGAAAAGTGGTTTTTCAACACTAACACAAGTGCGAAAAGTGGTTTTTCAACACTATCACAAGTGCAAAAAGTGTTTTTTCCACACTAATACAAGTGCAAAAAGTGTTTTCCTGCACCAACACAAGTGCGAAAAGTGGTTTTTCAACACTAACACAAGTGCGAAAGTGGTTTTCAACACTATCACAAGTGCAAAAAGTGTTTTTTCCACACTAATACAAGTGCAAAAGTGGTTTCCTGCACCAACACAAGTGCGAAAAGTGGTTTTTCAACACTAACACAAGTGCGAAAAGTGTTTTTTCAACACTAACACAAGTGCGAAAAGTGTTTTTTCCACAATCATACAAGTGCAAAGTGGTTTCCTGCACCAACACAAGTGCGAAAAGTGGTTTTTCAACACTAACACAAGTGCGAAAAGTGGTTTTTCAACACTAACACAAGTGCGAAAAGTGTTTTTTCCACACTAATACAAGTGAAAAAGTGGTTTCCTCCACCAACACAAGTGCGAAATGTTGTTTTTCAACACTAACACAAGTGCGAAAAGTGGTTTTTCAACACTAACACAAGTGCGAAAAGTGGTTTTTCCACATTAATACAAGTGCAAAAGTGGTTTCCCGCACCAACACAAGTGCAAAAAGTGGTTTTTCAACACTAACACAAGTGCGAAAAGTGGTTTTTCAACACTATCACAAGTGCAAAAAGTGTTTTTTCCACACTAATACAAGTGCAAAAGTGGTTTCCTGAACCAACACAAGTGCGAAAAGTGTTTTTTCAACACTAACACAAGTGCGAAAAGTGTTTTTTCCACACTAATAAAAGTGCAAAAGTGGTTTCCTGCACCAACACAAGTGCGAAAAGTGGTTTTTCAACACTAACACAAGTGCGAAAAGTGGTTTTTCAACACTAACACAAGTGCGAAAAGTGGTTTCTCAACACTAACCACAAGTCCGAAAAGTGGTTTTTCGCACACTAATACAAGTGCAAAAGTGGGTTTTCCACACTATCACAAGTGCGAACAGTGGTTTCCTGCACCAACACAAGTGCGAAAAGTGGTTTTTCAACACTAACACAAGTGCGAAAAGTGGTTTTTCAACATTATCACAAGTGCGAAAAGTGGTTTTTCAACACTAACGCAAGTGCGAAAAGTGGTTTTTCAACACTAACACAAGTGCAAAAGTGGTTTCCTGCACCAACACAAGTGCGAAAAGTGGTTTTTCAACACTAACACAAGTGCGAAAAGTGGTTTTTCAACACTATCACAAGTGCGAAAAGTGATTTTCCACACTAATACAAGTGCAAAAGTGGTTTCCTGCACCAACACAAGTGCGAAAAGTGGTTTTTCAACACTAACACAAGTGCGAAAAGTGTTTTTTCAACACTAACACAAGTGCGAAACGTGGTTTTTCAACACTATCAAGTGCAAAAAGTGTTTTTTCCACACTAATACAAGTGCAAAAGTGTTTTCCTGCACCAACACAAGTGCGAAAAGTGGTTTTTCAACACTAACACAAGTGCGAAAAGTGGTTTTTCAACACTATCACAAGTGCAAAAAGTGTTTTTTCCACACTAATACAAGTGCAAAAGTGGTTTCCTGCACCAACACAAGTGCGAAAAGTGGTTTTTCAACACTAACACAAGTGCGAAAAGTGTTTTTTTCAACACTAACACAAGTGCGAAAAGTGTTTTTTCCACAATAATACAAGTGCAAAAGTGGTTTCCTGCACCAACACAAGTGCGAAAAGTGGTTTTTCAACACTAACACAAGTGCGAAAAGTGGGTTTTTCAACACTAACACAAGTGCGAAAAGTGTTTTTTCCACACTAATATAAGTGAAAAAGTGGTTTTTCAACACTAACACAAGTGCGAAAAGTGGTTTTTCAACACTAACACAAGTGCGAAAAGTGGTTTTTCAACACTAACACAAGTGCGAAAAGTGGTTTTTCAACACTAACACAAGTGCGAAAAGTGGTTTTTCCACACTAATACAAGTGCAAAAGTGGTTTCCCGCACCAACACAAGTGCGAAAAGTGGTTTTTCAACACTAACACAAGTGCGAAAAGTGGTTTTTCAACACTATCACAAGTGCAAAAAGTGTTTTTTCCACACTAATACAAGTGCAAAAGTGGTTTCCTGCACCAACACAAGTGCGAAAAGTGGTTTTTCAACACTAACACAAGTGCGAAAAGTGTTTTTTCCACACTAATACAAGTGCAAAAGTGGTTTCCTGCACCAACACAAGTGTGAAAAGTGGTTTTTCAACACTAACACTAGTGCGAAAAGTGGTTTTTCAACACGAACACAAGTGCGAAAAGTGGTTTTTCCACACTAATACAAGTGCAAAAGTGGGTTTTCCACACTATCACAAGTGCGAAAAGTGGTTTTTCAACACTATCACAATTGCGAAAAGTGGTTTTTCCACACTAATACAAGTGCAAAAGTGGTTTCCTCCACCAACACAAGTGCGAAATGTTGGTTTTTCAACACTAACACAAGTGCGAAAAGTGTTTTTTCCACACTAATACAAGTGCAAAAGTGGTTTCCTGCACCAACACAAGTGCGAAAAGTGGTTTTTCAACACTAACACAAGTGCGAAAAGTGGTTTTTCAACACTATCACAATTGCGAAAAGTGGTTTTTCCACACTAATACAGTGCAAAAGTGCAAAGTGGGTTTCCTGCAACAACACAAGTGCGAAAAGTGGTTTTTCAACACTAACACAAGTGCGAAAAGTGGTTTTTCAACACTATCACAAGTGCAAAAAGTGTTTTTTCCACACTAATACAAGTGCAAAAGTGTTTTCTGCACCAACACAAGTGCGAAAAGTGGTTTTTCAACACTAACACAAGTGCGAAAAGTGGTTTTTCAACACTATCACAAGTGCAAAAAGTGTTTTTTCCACACTAATACAAGTGCAAAAGTGGTTTCCTGCACCAACACAAGTGCGAAAAGTGGTTTTTCAACACTAACACAAGTGCGAAAAGTGTTTTTTCAACACTAACACAAGTGCGAAAAGTGTTTTTTCCACAATCATACAAGTGCAAAAGTGGTTTCCGCACCAACACAAGTGCGAAAAGTGGTTTTTCAACACTAACACAAGTGCGAAAAGTGGTTTTTCAACACTAACACAAGTGCGAAAAAGTGTTTATTTCCACACTAATACAAGTGAAAAAGTGGTCAACACAAGTGCGAAATGTTGTTTTTCAACACTAACACAAGTGCGAAAAGTGGTTTTTCAACACTAACACAAGTGCGAAAAGTGGTTTTTCCACATTAATACAAGTGCAAAAGTGGTTTCCCGCACCAACACAAGTGCAAAAAGTGGTTTTTCAACACTAACACAAGTGCGAAAAGTGGTTTTTCAACACTATCACAAGTGCAAAAAGTGTTTTTTCCACACTAATACAAGTGCAAAAGTGGTTTCCTGAACCAACACAAGTGCGAAAAGTGTTTTTTCAACACTAACACAAGTGCGAAAAGTGTTTTTTCCACACTAATATAAGTGCAAAAGTGGTTTCCTGCACCAACACAAGTGCGAAAAGTGGTTTTTCAACACTAACACAAGTGCGAAAAGTGGTTTTTCAACACTAACACAAGTGCGAAAAGTGGTTTCTCAACACTAACACAAGTCCGAAAAGTGGTTTTTCCACACTAATACAAGTGCAAAAGTGGGTTTTCCACACTATCACAAGTGCGAACAGTGGTTTCCTGCACCAACACAAGTGCGAAAAGTGGTTTTTCAACACTAACACAAGTGCGAAAAGTGGTTTTTCAACATTATCACAAGTGCGAAAAGTGGTTTTTCAACACTAACGCAAGTGCGAAAAGTGGTTTTTCAACACTAACACAAGTGCAAAAGTGGTTTCCTGCACCAACACAAGTGCGAAAAGTGGTTTTTCAACACTAACACAAGTGCGAAAAGTGGTTTTTCAACACTATCACAAGTGCGAAAAGTGATTTTTCCACACTAATACAAGTGCAAAAGTGGTTTCCTGCACCAACACAAGTGCGAAAAGTGGTTTTTCAACACTAACACAAGTGCGAAAAGTGTTTTTTCAACACTAACACAAGTGCGAAACGTGGTTTTTCAACACTATCAAGTGCAAAAGGTGTTTTTTCCACACTAATACAAGTGCAAAAGTGTTTTCCTGCACCAACACAAGTGCGAAAAGTGGTTTTTCAACACTAACACAAGTGCGAAAAGTGGTTTTTCAACACTATCACAAGTGCAAAAAGTGTTTTTTCCACACTAATACAAGTGCAAAAGTGGTTTCCTGCACCAACACAAGTGCGAAAAGTGGTTTTTCAACACTAACACAAGTGCGAAAAGTGTTTTTTCAACACTAACACAAGTGCGAAAAGTGTTTTTTCCACAATAATACAAGTGCAAAAGTGGTTTCCTGCACCAACACAAGTGCGAAAAGTGGTTTTTCAACACTAACACAAGTGCGAAAAGTGGTTTTTCAACACTAACACAAGTGCGAAAAGTGTTTTTTCCACACTAATATAAGTGAAAAAGTGGTTTTTCAACACTAACACAAGTGCGAAAAGTGGTTTTTCAACACTAACACAAGTGCGAAAAGTGGTTTTTCAACACTAACACAAGTGCGAAAAGTGGTTTTTCAACACTAACACAAGTGCGAAAAGTGGTTTTTCCACACTAATACAAGTGCAAAAGTGGTTTCCCGCACCAACACAAGTGCGAAAAGTGGTTTTTCAACACTAACACAAGTGCGAAAAGTGGTTTTTCAACACTATCACAAGTGCAAAAAGTGTTTTTTCCACACTAATACAAGTGCAAAAGTGGTTTCCTGCACCAACACAAGTGCGAAAAGTGGTTTTTCAACACTAACACAAGTGCGAAAAGTGTTTTTTCCACACTAATACAAGTGCAAAAGTGGTTTCCTGCACCAACACAAGTGTGAAAAGTGGTTCTTCAACACTAACACTAGTGCGAAAAGTGGTTTTTCAACACGAACACAAGTGCGAAAAGTGGTTTTTCCACACTAATACAAGTGCAAAAGTGGGTTTTCCACACTATCACAAGTGCGAAAAGTGGTTTCCTGCACCAACACAAGTGCGAAAAGTGGTTTTTCAACACTAACACAAGTGCGAAAAGTGGTTTTTCAACACTAACACAAATGCAAAAGGTGTTTTTTCCACACTAATACAAGTGCAAAAGTGGTTTCCTGCACCAACACAAGTGCGAAAAGTGGTTTTTCAACACTAACACAAGTGCGAAAAGTGGTTTTTCAACACTAACACAAGTGCGAAAAGTGTTTTTTCCACACTAATACAATTGCAAAAGTGGTTTCCTGCACCAACACAAGTGCGAAAAGTGGTTTTTCAACACTAACACAAGTGCGAAAAGTGGTTTTTCAACACTAACACAAGTGCGAAAAGTGGTTTTTCAACACTAACACAAGTGCGAAAAGTGGTTTTTCAACACTAACACAAGTGCGAAAAGTGTTTTTTCCACACTAATACAAGTGCAAAAGTGGTTTCCTGCACCAACACAAGTGCGAAAAGTGGTTTTTCAACACTAACACAAGTGCGAAAAGTGGTTTTTCAACACCAACACAAGTGCGAAAAGTGGTTTTTCAACACTAACACAAGTGCGAAAAGTGTTTTTTCCACACTAATACAAGTGCAAAAGTGGTTTCCTGCACCAACACAAGTGCGAAAAGTGGTTTTTCAACACTAACACAAGTGCGAAAAGTGGTTTTTCAACACTAACACAAGTGCGAAAAGTGTTTTTTCCACACTAATACAAGTGCAAAAGTAGTTTCCTGCACCATCACAAGTGCGAAAAGTGGTTTTTCAACACTAACGCAAGTGCGAAAAGTGGTTTTTCAGCACTAACACAAGTGTGAAAAGTGGTTTTTCAACACTAACACAAGTGCGAAAAGTGTTTTTTCCACACTAATACAAGTGCAAAAGTGGTTTCCTGCACCAACACAAGTGCGAAAAGTGGTTTTTCAACACTAACACAAGTGCGAAAAGTGTTTTTTCCACACTAATACAAGTGCAAAAGTGGTTTCCTGCACCAACACAAGTGCGAAAAGTGGTTTTTCAACACTAACACAAGTGCGAAAAGTGGTTTTTCAACACTAACACAAGTGCGAAAAGTGGTTTTTCAACACTAACACAAGTGCGAAAAGTGTTTTTTCCACACTAATACAAGTGCAAAAGTGGTTTCCTGCACCAACACAAGTGCGAAAAGTGGTTTTTCAACACTAACACAAGTGTGAAAAGTGGCTTTTCAACACTAACAGAAGTGCGAAAAGTGTTTTTTCCAGACTAATACAAGTGCAAAAGTGGTTTCCTGCACCAACACAAGTGCGAAAAGTGGTTTTTCAACACTAACACAAGTGCGAAAAGTGGTTTTTCAACACTATCACAAGTGCAAAAAGTGTTTTTTCCACACTAATACAAGTGCAAAAGTGGTTTCCTGCACCAACACAAGTGCGAAAAGTGGTTTTTCAACACTATCACAAGTGCAAAAAGTGTTTTTTCCACACTAATACAAGTGCAAAAGTGGTTTCCTGCACCAACACAAGTGCGAAAAGTGGTTTTTCAACACTAACACAAGTGCGAAAAGTGTTTTTTCCACACTAATACAAGTGCAAAAGTGGTTTCCTGCACCAACACAAGTGCGAATAGTGGTTTTTCAACACTAACACAAGTGCGAAAAGTGGTTTTTCAACACTAACACAAGTGCAAAAAGTGTTTTTTCCACACTAATACAAGTGCAAAAGTGGTTTCCTGCACCAACACAAGTGCGAAAAGTGGTTTTTCAACACTAACACAAGTGCGAAAAATGGTTTTTCAACAGTAACACAAGTGCGAAAAGTGGTTTTTCAACACTAACACAAGTGCGAAAAGTGGTTTTTCAACACTAACACAAGTGCGAAAAGTGTTTTTTCCACACTAATACAAGTGCAAAAGTGGTTTCCTGCACCAACACAAGTGCGAAAAGTGGTTTTTCAACACTAACACAAGTGCGAAAAGTGGTTTTTCAACACTAACACAAGTGCGAAAAGTGTTTTTTCCACACTAATACAAGTGCAAAAGTGGTTTCCTGCACCAACACAAGTGCGAAAAGTGGTTTTTCAACACTATCACAAGTGCAAAAAGTGTTTTTTCCACACTAATACAAGTGCAAAAGTGGTTTCCTGCACCAACACAAGTGCGAAAAGTGGTTTTTCAACACTATCACAAGTGTGAAAAGTGGTTTTTCAACACTAACACAAGTGCGAAAAGTGTTTTTTCCACAATAATACAAGTGCAAAAGTGGTTTCCTGCACCAACACAAGTGCGAAAAGTGGTTTTTCAACACTAACACAAGTGCGAAAAGTGTTTTTTCAACACTAACACAAGTGCGAAAAGTGTTTTTTCCACAATAATACATGTGCAAAAGTGGTTTCCTGCACCAACACAAGTGCAAAAGTGGTTTTTTGCACCAACACAAGTGCGAAAAGTGGTTTTTCAACACTAACACAAGTGCGAAAAGTGGTTTTTCAACACTAACACAAGTGCGAAAAGTGGTTTCCACACTAATACAAGTGCAAAAGTGGTTTCCTGAACCAACACAAGTGCGAAAAGTGGTTTTTCAACACTAACACAAGTGCGAAAAGTGGTTTTTCAACACTATCACAAGTGCAAAAAGTGTTTTTTCCACACTAATACAAGTGCAAAAGTGGTTTCCTGCACCAACACAAGTGCGAAAAGTGTTTTTTCAACACTAACACAAGTGCGAAAAGTGGTTTTTCAACACTAACACAAGTGCAAAAAGTGGTTTTTCAACACTACCACAAGTGCAAAAAGTGTTTTTTCCACACTAATACAAGTGCAAAAGTGGTTTCCTGCACCAACACAAGTGCGAAAAGTGTTTTTTCCACACTAATACAAGTGCAAAAGTGGTTTCCTGCACCAACACAAGTGCGAAAAGTGGTTTTTCAACACTAACACAAGTGCAAAAAGTGGTTTTTCCACACTAATACAAGTGCAAAAGTGGTTTCCTGCACCAACACAAGTGCGAAAAGTGGTTTTTCAACACTAACACAAGTGCGAAAAGTGGTTTTTCAACATTATCACAAGTGCAAAAAGTGTTTTTTCCACACTAATACAAGTGCAAAAGTGGTTTCCTGCACCAACACAAGTGCGAAAAGTGGTTTTCAACACTAACACAAGTGCGAAAAGTCGTTTTTCAACACTAACACAAGTGCGAAAAGTGGTTTTTCAACACTAACACAAGTGCGAAAAGTGGTTTTTCAACACTAACACAAGTGCGAAATGTGGATTTTCAACACTAACACAAGTGCGAAAAGTGTTTTTTCCACACTAATACAAGTGCAAAAGTGGTTTACTGCACCAACATAAGTGCGAAAAGTGGTTTTTCAACACTAACACAAGTGCGAAAAGTGGTTTTTCAACACTAACACAAGTGCGAAAGTGGTTTTTCAACACTAACACAAGTGCGAAAAGTGTTTTTTCAACACTAATACAAGCGCAAAAGTGGTTTCCTGCACCAACACAAGTGCGAAAAGTGGTTTTTCAACACTAACACAAGTGCGAAAAGTGGTTTTTCAACACTAACACAAGTGCGAAAAGTGTTTTTTCCACACTAATACAAGTGCAAAAGTGGTTTCCTGCACCAACACAAGTGCGAAAAGTGGTTTTCAAGACTAACACAAGTGCGAAAAGTGGTTTTTCAACACTAACACAAGTGCGAAAAGTGTTTTTTCCACACTAATACAAGTGCAAAAGTGGTTTCCTGCACCAACACAAGTGCGAAAAGTGGTTTTTCAACACTAGCACAAGTGTGAAAAGTGGTTTTTCAACACTAACACAAGTGCGAAAAGTGTTTTTTCCACACTAATACAAGTGTAAAAGTGGTTTCCTGCACCAACACAAGTGCGAAAAGTGGTTTTTCAACACTAACACAAGTGCGAAAAGTGGTTTTTCAACACTAACACAAGTGCGAAAAGTGGTTTTTCAACACTAACACAAGTGCGAAAAGTGGTTTTTCAACACTAACACAAGTGCGAAAAGTGTTTTTTCCACACTAATACAAGTGCAAAAGTGGTTTACTGTACCGACACAAGTGCGAAAAGTGGTTTTTCAACACTAACACAAGTGCGAAAAGTGGTTTTTCAACACTAACACAAGTGCGAAAAGTGTTTTTTCCACACTAATACAAGTGCAAAAGTTGTTTTTCAACACTAACACAAGTGCAAAAAGTGGTTTTTCAACACTAACACAAGTGCGAAAAGTGGTTTTTCAACACTAACACAAGTGCGAAAAGTGTTTTTTCCACACTAATACAAGTGCAAAAGTGGTTTCCTGCACCAACACAAGTGCGAAAAGTGGTTTTTCAACACTAACACAAGTGCGAAAAGTGGTTTTTCAACACTATCACAATTGCGAAAAGTGGTTTTTCCACACTAATACAAGTGCAAAAGTGGTTTCCTGCAACAACACAAGTGCGAAAAGTGGTTTTTCAACACTAACACAAGTGCGAAAAGTGGTTTTTCAACACTATCACAAGTGCAAAAAGTGTTTTTTCCACACTAATACAAGTGCAAAAGTGTTTTCCTGCACCAACACAAGTGCGAAAAGTGGTTTTTCAACACTAACACAAGTGCGAAAAGTGGTTTTTCAACACTATCACAAGTGCAAAAAGTGTTTTTTCCACACTAATACAAGTGCAAAAGTGGTTTCCTGCACCAACACAAGTGCGAAAAGTGGTTTTTCAACACTAACACAAGTGCGAAAAGTGTTTTTTCAACACTAACACAAGTGCGAAAAGTGTTTTTTCCACAATCATACAAGTGCAAAAGTGGTTTCCTGCACCAACACAAGTGCGAAAAGTGGTTTTTCAACACTAACACAAGTGCGAAAAGTGGTTTTTCAACACTAACACAAGTGCGAAAAGTGTTTTTTCCACACTAATACAAGTGAAAAAGTGGTTTCCTCCACCAACACAAGTGCGAAATGTTGTTTTTCAACACTAACACAAGTGCGAAAAGTGGTTTTTCAACACTAACACAAGTGCGAAAAGTGGTTTTTCCACATTAATACAAGTGCAAAAGTGGTTTCCCGCACCAACACAAGTGCAAAAAGTGGTTTTTCAACACTAACACAAGTGCGAAAAGTGGTTTTTCAACACTATCACAAGTGCAAAAAGTGTTTTTTCCACACTAATACAAGTGCAAAAGTGGTTTCCTGAACCAACACAAGTGCGAAAAGTGTTTTTTCAACACTAACACAAGTGCGAAAAGTGTTTTTTCCACACTAATATAAGTGCAAAAGTGGTTTCCTGCACCAACACAAGTGCGAAAAGTGGTTTTTCAACACTAACACAAGTGCGAAAAGTGGTTTTTCAACACTAACACAAGTGCGAAAAGTGGTTTCTCAACACTAACACAAGTCCGAAAAGTGGTTTTTCCACACTAATACAAGTGCAAAAGTGGGTTTTCCACACTATCACAAGTGCGAACAGTGGTTTCCTGCACCAACACAAGTGCGAAAAGTGGTTTTTCAACACTAACACAAGTGCGAAAAGTGGTTTTTCAACATTATCACAAGTGCGAAAAGTGGTTTTTCAACACTAACGCAAGTGCGAAAAGTGGTTTTTCAACACTAACACAAGTGCAAAAGTGGTTTCCTGCACCAACACAAGTGCGAAAAGTGGTTTTTCAACACTAACACAAGTGCGAAAAGTGGTTTTTCAACACTATCACAAGTGCGAAAAGTGATTTTTCCACACTAATACAAGTGCAAAAGTGGTTTCCTGCACCAACACAAGTGCGAAAAGTGGTTTTTCAACACTAACACAAGTGCGAAAAGTGTTTTTTCAACACTAACACAAGTGCGAAACGTGGTTTTTCAACACTATCAAGTGCAAAAAGTGTTTTTTCCACACTAATACAAGTGCAAAAGTGTTTTCCTGCACCAACACAAGTGCGAAAAGTGGTTTTTCAACACTAACACAAGTGCGAAAAGTGGTTTTTCAACACTATCACAAGTGCAAAAAGTGTTTTTTCCACACTAATACAAGTGCAAAAGTGGTTTCCTGCACCAACACAAGTGCGAAAAGTGGTTTTTCAACACTAACACAAGTGCGAAAAGTGTTTTTTCAACACTAACACAAGTGCGAAAAGTGTTTTTTCCACAATAATACAAGTGCAAAAGTGGTTTCCTGCACCAACACAAGTGCGAAAAGTGGTTTTTCAACACTAACACAAGTGCGAAAAGTGGTTTTTCAACACTAACACAAGTGCGAAAAGTGTTTTTTCCACACTAATATAAGTGAAAAAGTGGTTTTTCAACACTAACACAAGTGCGAAAAGTGGTTTTTCAACACTAACACAAGTGCGAAAAGTGGTTTTTCAACACTAACACAAGTGCGAAAAGTGGTTTTTCAACACTAACACAAGTGCGAAAAGTGGTTTTTCCACACTAATACAAGTGCAAAAGTGGTTTCCCGCACCAACACAAGTGCGAAAAGTGGTTTTTCAACACTAACACAAGTGCGAAAAGTGGTTTTTCAACACTATCACAAGTGCAAAAAGTGTTTTTTCCACACTAATACAAGTGCAAAAGTGGTTTCCCGCACCAACACAAGTGCGAAAAGTGGTTTTTCAACACTAACACAAGTGCGAAAAGTGATTTTTCAACACTAACACAAGTGCGAAAAGTGTTTTTTCCACACTAATACAAGTGCAAAAGTGGTTTCCTGCACCAACACAAGTGTGAAAAGTGGTTTTTCAACACTAACACTAGTGCGAAAAGTGGTTTTTCAACACGAACACAAGTGCGAAAAGTGGTTTTTCCACACTAATACAAGTGCAAAAGTGGGTTTTCCACACTATCACAAGTGCGAAAAGTGGTTTCCTGCACCAACACAAGTGCGAAAAGTGGTTTTTCAACACTAACACAAGTGCGAAAAGTGGTTTTTCAACACTAACACAAATGCAAAAGGTGTTTTTTCCACACTAATACAAGTGCAAAAGTGGTTTCCTGCACCAACACAAGTGCGAAAAGTGGTTTTTCAACACTAACACAAGTGCGAAAAGTGGTTTTTCAACACTAACACAAGTGCGAAAAGTGTTTTTTCCACACTAATACAATTGCAAAAGTGGTTTCCTGCACCAACACAAGTGCGAAAAGTGGTTTTTCAACACTAACACAAGTGCGAAAAGTGGTTTTTCAACACTAACACAAGTGCGAAAAGTGGTTTTTCAACACTAACACAAGTGCGAAAAGTGGTTTTTCAACACTAACACAAGTGCGAAAAGTGTTTTTTCCACACTAATACAAGTGCAAAAGTGGTTTCCTGCACCAACACAAGTGCGAAAAGTGGTTTTTCAACACTAACACAAGTGCGAAAAGTGGTTTTTCAACACTAACACAAGTGCGAAAAGTGGTTTTTCAACACTAACACAAGTGCGAAAAGTGTTTTTTCCACACTAATACAAGTGCAAAAGTGGTTTCCTGCACCAACACAAGTGCGAAAAGTGGTTTTTCAACACTAACACAAGTGCGAAAAGTGGTTTTTCAACACTAACACAAGTGCGAAAAGTGTTTTTTCCACACTAATACAAGTGCAAAAGTAGTTTCCTGCACCATCACAAGTGCGAAAAGTGGTTTTTCAACACTAACGCAAGTGCGAAAAGTGGTTTTTCAGCACTAACACAAGTGTGAAAAGTGGTTTTTCAACACTAACACAAGTGCGAAAAGTGTTTTTTCCACACTAATACAAGTGCAAAAGTGGTTTCCTGCACCAACACAAGTGCGAAAAGTGGTTTTTCAACACTAACACAAGTGCGAAAAGTGTTTTTTCCACACTAATACAAGTGCAAAAGTGGTTTCCTGCACCAACACAAGTGCGAAAAGTGGTTTTTCAACACTAACACAAGTGCGAAAAGTGGTTTTTCAACACTAACACAAGTGCGAAAAGTGGTTTTTCAACACTAACACAAGTGCGAAAAGTGTTTTTTCCACACTAATACAAGTGCAAAAGTGGTTTCCTGCACCAACACAAGTGCGAAAAGTGGTTTTTCAACACTAACACAAGTGTGAAAAGTGGCTTTTCAACACTAACAGAAGTGCGAAAAGTGTTTTTTCCAGACTAATACAAGTGCAAAAGTGGTTTCCTGCACCAACACAAGTGCGAAAAGTGGTTTTTCAACACTAACACAAGTGCGAAAAGTGGTTTTTCAACACTATCACAAGTGCAAAAAGTGTTTTTTCCACACTAATACAAGTGCAAAAGTGGTTTCCTGCACCAACACAAGTGCGAAAAGTGGTTTTTCAACACTATCACAAGTGCAAAAAGTGTTTTTTCCACACTAATACAAGTGCAAAAGTGGTTTCCTGCACCAACACAAGTGCGAAAAGTGGTTTTTCAACACTAACACAAGTGCGAAAAGTGTTTTTTCCACACTAATACAAGTGCAAAAGTGGTTTCCTGCACCAACACAAGTGCGAATAGTGGTTTTTCAACACTAACACAAGTGCGAAAAGTGGTTTTTCAACACTAACACAAGTGCAAAAAGTGTTTTTTCCACACTAATACAAGTGCAAAAGTGGTTTCCTGCACCAACACAAGTGCGAAAAGTGGTTTTTCAACACTAACACAAGTGCGAAAAATGGTTTTTCAACAGTAACACAAGTGCGAAAAGTGGTTTTTCAACACTAACACAAGTGCGAAAAGTGGTTTTTCAACACTAACACAAGTGCGAAAAGTGTTTTTTCCACACTAATACAAGTGCAAAAGTGGTTTCCTGCACCAACACAAGTGCGAAAAGTGGTTTTTCAACACTAACACAAGTGCGAAAAGTGGTTTTTCAACACTAACACAAGTGCGAAAAGTGTTTTTTCCACACTAATACAAGTGCAAAAGTGGTTTCCTGCACCAACACAAGTGCGAAAAGTGGTTTTTCAACACTATCACAAGTGCAAAAAGTGTTTTTTCCACACTAATACAAGTGCAAAAGTGGTTTCCTGCACCAACACAAGTGCGAAAAGTGGTTTTTCAACACTATCACAAGTGTGAAAAGTGGTTTTTCAACACTAACACAAGTGCGAAAAGTGTTTTTTCCGCAATAATACAAGTGCAAAAGTGGTTTCCTGCACCAACACAAGTGCGAAAAGTGGTTTTTCAACACTAACACAAGTGCGAAAAGTGTTTTTTCAACACTAACACAAGTGCGAAAAGTGTTTTTTCCACAATAATACATGTGCAAAAGTGGTTTCCTGCACCAACACAAGTGCGAAAAGTGGTTTTTCAACACTAACACAAGTGCGAAAAGTGGTTTTTCAACACTAACACAAGTGCGAAAAGTGTTTTTTCCACAATAATACATGTGCAAAAGTGGTTTCCTGCACCAACACAAGTGCGAAAAGTGGTTTTTCAACACTAACACAAGTGCGAAAAGTGTTTTTTCAACACTAACACAAGTGCGAAAAGTGTTTTTTCCACAATAATACATGTGCAAAAGTGGTTTCCTGCACCAACACAAGTGCGAAAAGTGGTTTTTCAACACTAACACAAGTGCGAAAAGTGGTTTTTCAACACTAACACAAGTGCGAAAAGTGTTTTTTCCACACTAATACAATTGCAAAAGTGGTTTCCTGCACCAACACAAGTGCGAAAAGTGGTTTTTCAACACAAACACAAGTGCGAAAAGTGGATTTTAAACACTAACACAAGTGCGAAAAGTGGTTTTTCAACACAAGTGCGAAAAGTGTTTTTTCCACACTAATACAAGTGCAAAAGTGGTTTCCTGCACCAACACAAGTGCGAAAAGTGGTTTTTCAACACTAACACAAGTGCGAAAAGTGGTTTTTCAACACAAGTGCGAAAAGTGTTTTTTCCACAATAATACAAGTGCAAAAGTGGTTTCCTGCACCAACACAAGTGCAAAAAGTGGTTTTTCAACACTAACACAAGTGCGAAAAGTGGTTTTTCAACACTAACACAAGTGCGAAAAGTGGTTTTTCAACACTAACACAAGTGCGAAAAGTGTTTTTTCCACACTAATACAAGTGAAAAAGTGGTTTCCTCCACCAACACAAGTGCGAAAAGTGGTTTTTCAACATTAACACAAGTGCGAAAAGTGGTTTTTCAACACTAACACAAGTGTGAAAAGTGGTTTTTCAACACTAACACAAGTGCGAAAAGTGTTTTTTCGACACTAATACAAGCGCAAAAGTGGTTTCCTGCACCAACACAAGTGCGAAAAGTGGTTTTTCAACACTAACACAAGTGCGAAAAGTGGTTTTTCCACAGTAATACAAGTGCGAAAAGTGGTTTTTCCACACTAATACAAGTGCAAAAGTGGTTTCCTGCACCAACACAAGTGCGAAAAGTGGTTTTTCAACACTAACACAAGTGTGAAAAGTGGTTTTTCAACACTAACACAAGTGTGAAAAGTGTTTTTTCCACACTAATACAAGTGCAAAAGTGGTTTCCTGCACCAACACAAGTGCAAAAGTGGTTTCCTGCACCAACACAAGTGCAAAAAGTGGTTTTTCAACACTAACACAAGTGCGAAAAGTGGTTTTTCAACACTAACACAAGTGTGAAAAGTGTTTTTTCCCCACTAATACAAGTGCAAAAGTGGTTCCTGCACCAACACAATTGCGAAAAGTGGTTTTTCAACACTAACACAAGTGCGAAAAGTGGTTTTTCAACACTAACACAAGTGCGAAAAGTGGTTTTCCAACGCTAACACAAGTGCGAAAAGTGGTTTTTCAACACTAACAAAAGTGCGAAAAGTGTTTTTTCCACACTAATACAAGTGCAAAAGTGGTTTCCTGCACCAACACAAGTGCGAAAAGTGGTTTTTCAACACTAACACAAGTGCGAAAAGTGGTTTTTCAACACTAAAACAAGTGCGAAAAGTGGTTTTTCCACACTAATACAAGTGCAAAAGTGGTTTCCTGCACCAACACAAGTGCGAAAAGTGGTTTTTCAACACTAACACAAGTGCGAAAAGTGGTTTTTCAACACTAACACAAGTGCGAAAAGTGGTTTTTCAACACTATCACAAGTGCAAAAAGGTTTTTTCCACACTAATACAAGTGCAAAAGTGTTTTCCTGCACCAACACAAGTGCGAAAAGTGGTTTTTCAACACTAACACAAGTGCGAAAAGTGGTTTTTCAACACTATCACAAGTGCAAAAAGTGTTTTTTCCACACTAATACAAGTGCAAAAGTGGTTTCCTGCACCAACACAAGTGCGAAAAGTGGTTTTTCAACACTAACACAAGTGCGAAAAGTGTTTTTTCAACACTAACACAAGTGCGAAAAGTGTTTTTTCCACAATAATACAAGTGCAAAAGTGGTTTCCTGCACCAACACAAGTGCGAAAAGTGGTTTTTCAACACTAACACAAGTGCGAAAAGTGTTTTTTCAACACTAACACAAGTGCGAAAAGTGTTTTTTCCACAATAATACATGTGCAAAAGTGGTTTCCTGCACCAACACAAGTGCGAAAAGTGGTTTTTCAACACTAACACAAGTGCGAAAAGTGGTTTTTCAACACTAACACAAGTGCGAAAAGTGTTTTTTCCACACTAATACAAGTGCAAAAGTGGTTTACTGCACCAACACAAGTGCGAAAAGTGGTTTTTCAACACTAACACCAGTGCGAACAGTGGTTTTTCAACACTAACACAAGTGCGAAAAGTGTTTTTTCCACACTAATACAATTGCAAAAGTGGTTTCCTGCACCAACACAAGTGCGAAAAGTGGTTTTTCAACACTAACACAAGTGCGAAAAGTGGTTTTTCAACACTAACACAAGTGCGAAAAGTGGTTTTTCAACACTAACACAAGTGTGAAATGTGGATTTTCAACACTAACACAAGTGCGAAAAGTGTTTTTTCCACACTAATACAAGTGCAAAAGTGGTTTACTGCACCAACACAAGTGCGAAAAGTGGTTTTCAACACTAACACAAGTGCGAAAAGTGGTTTTTCCACACTAACACAAGTGCGAAAAGTGTTTTTTCCACACTAATACAAGTGCAAAAGTGGTTTCCTGCACCAACACAAGTGCGAAAAGTGGTTTTTCAACACTAACACAAGTGTGAAAAGTGGTTTTTCAACACTATCACAAATGCAAAAAGTGTTTTTTCCACACTATCACAAGTGCAAAAAGTGTTTTTTCCACACTAATACAAGTGCAAAAGTGGTTTCCTGCACCAACACAAGTGCGAAAAGTGGTTTTTCAACACTATCACAAGTGCAAAAAGTGTTTTTTCCACACTAATACAAGTGCAAAAGTGGTTTCCTGCACCAACACAAGTGCGAAAAGTGGTTTTTCAACACTAACACAAGTGCGAAAAGTGGTTTTTCAACACTAACACAAGTGCGAAAAGTGTTTTTTCCACACTAATACAATTGCAAAAGTGGTTTCCTGCACCAACACAAGTGCGAAAAGTGGTTTTTCAACACTAACACAAGTGCGAAAAGTGGTTTTTCAACACTAACACAAGTGCGAAAAGTGGTTTTTCAACACTAACACAAGTGCGAAAAGTGGTTTTTCAACACTAACACAAGTGCGAAAAGTGTTTTTTCCACACTAATACAAGTGCAAAAGTGGTTTCCTGCACCAACACAAGTGCGAAAAGTGGTTTTTCAACACTAACACAAGTGCGAAAAGTGGTTTTTCAACACTAACACAAGTGCGAAAAGTGGTTTTTCAACACTAACACAAGTGCGAAAAGTGTTTTTTCCACACTAATACAAGTGCAAAAGTGGTTTCCTGCACCAACACAAGTGCGAAAAGTGGTTTTTCAACACTAACACAAGTGCGAAAAGTGGTTTTTCAACACTAACACAAGTGCGAAAAGTGTTTTTTCCACACTAATACAAGTGCAAAAGTGGTTTCCTGCACCATCACAAGTGCGAAAAGTGGTTTTTCAACACTAACGCAAGTGCGAAAAGTGGTTTTTCAGCACTAACACAAGTGTGAAAAGTGGTTTTTCAACACTAACACAAGTGCGAAAAGTGTTTTTTCCACACTAATACAAGTGCAAAAGTGGTTTCCTGCACCAACACAAGTGCGAAAAGTGGTTTTTCAACACTAACACAAGTGCGAAAAGTGTTTTTTCCACACTAATACAAGTGCAAAAGTGGTTTCCTGCACCAACACAAGTGCGAAAAGTGGTTTTTCAACACTAACACAAGTGCGAAAAGTGGTTTTTCAACACTAACACAAGTGCGAAAAGTGGTTTTTCAACACTAACACAAGTGCGAAAAGTGTTTTTTCCACACTAATACAAGTGCAAAAGTGGTTTCCTGCACCAACACAAGTGCGAAAAGTGGTTTTTCAACACTAACACAAGTGTGAAAAGTGGCTTTTCAACACTAACAGAAGTGCGAAAAGTGTTTTTTCCAGACTAATACAAGTGCAAAAGTGGTTTCCTGCACCAACACAAGTGCGAAAAGTGGTTTTTCAACACTAACACAAGTGCGAAAAGTGGTTTTTCAACACTATCACAAGTGCAAAAAGTGTTTTTTCCACACTAATACAAGTGCAAAAGTGGTTTCCTGCACCAACACAAGTGCGAAAAGTGGTTTTTCAACACTATCACAAGTGCAAAAAGTGTTTTTTCCACACTAATACAAGTGCAAAAGTGGTTTCCTGCACCAACACAAGTGCGAAAAGTGGTTTTTCAACACTAACACAAGTGCGAAAAGTGTTTTTTCCACACTAATACAAGTGCAAAAGTGGTTTCCTGCACCAACACAAGTGCGAAAAGTGGTTTTTCAACACTAACACAAGTGCGAAAAGTGGTTTTTCAACACTAACACAAGTGCAAAAAGTGTTTTTTCCACACTAATACAAGTGCAAAAGTGGTTTCCTGCACCAACACAAGTGCGAAAAGTGGTTTTTCAACACTAACACAAGTGCGAAAAATGGTTTTTCAACAGTAACACAAGTGCGAAAAGTGGTTTTTCAACACTAACACAAGTGCGAAAAGTGGTTTTTCAACACTAACACAAGTGCGAAAAGTGTTTTTTCCACACTAATACAAGTGCAAAAGTGGTTTCCTGCACCAACACAAGTGCGAAAAGTGGTTTTTCAACACTAACACAAGTGCGAAAAGTGGTTTTTCAACACTAACACAAGTGCAAAAAGTGTTTTTTCCACACTAATACAAGTGCAAAAGTGGTTTCCTGCACCAACACAAGTGCGAAAAGTGGTTTTTCAACACTATCACAAGTGCAAAAAGTGTTTTTTCCACACTAATACAAGTGCAAAAGTGGTTTCCTGCACCAACACAAGTGCGAAAAGTGGTTTTTCAACACTATCACAAGAGTGAAAAGTGGTTTTTCAACACTAACACAAGTGCGTAAAGTGTTTTTTCCACAATAATACAAGTGCAAAAGTGGTTTCCTGCACCAACACAAGTGCGAAAAGTGGTTTTTCAACACTAACACAAGTGCGAAAAGTGTTTTTTCAACACTAACACAAGTGCGAAAAGTGTTTTTTCCACAATAATACATGTGCAAAAGTGGTTTCCTGCACCAACACAAGTGCGAAAAGTGGTTTTTCAACACTAACACAAGTGCGAAAAGTGGTTTTTCAACACTAACACAAGTGCGAAAAGTGTTTTTTCCACAATAATACATGTGCAAAAGTGGTTTCCTGCACCAACACAAGTGCGAAAAGTGGTTTTTCAACACTAACACAAGTGCGAAAAGTGTTTTTTCAACACTAACACAAGTGCGAAAAGTGTTTTTTCCACAATAATACATGTGCAAAAGTGGTTTCCTGCACCAACACAAGTGCGAAAAGTGGTTTTTCAACACTAACACAAGTGCGAAAAGTGGTTTTTCAACACTAACACAAGTGCGAAAAGTGTTTTTTCCACACTAATACAAGTGCAAAAGTGGTTTACTGCACCAACACAAGTGCGAAAAGTGGTTTTTCAACACTAACACAAGTGCGAACAGTGGTTTTTCAACACTAACACAAGTGCGAAAAGTGTTTTTTCCACACTAATACAATTGCAAAAGTGGTTTCCTGCACCAACACAAGTGCGAAAAGTGGTTTTTCAACACAAACACAAGTGCGAAAAGTGGATTTTCAACACTAACACAAGTGCGAAAAGTGGTTTTTCAACACAAGTGCGAAAAGTGTTTTTTCCACACTAATACAAGTGCAAAAGTGGTTTCCTGCACCAACACAAGTGCGAAAAGTGGTTTTTCAACACTAACACAAGTGCGAAAAGTGGTTTTTCAACACAAGTGCGAAAAGTGTTTTTTCCACAATAATACAAGTGCAAAAGTGGTTTCCTGCACCAACACAAGTGCGAAAAGTGGTTTTTCAACACTAACACAAGTGCGAAAAGTGGTTTTTCAACACTAACACAAGTGCGAAAAGTGGTTTTTCAACACTAACACAAGTGCGAAAAGTGTTTTTTCGACACTAATACAAGCGCAAAAGTGGTTTCCTGCACCAACACAAGTGCGAAAAGTGGTTTTTCAACACTAACACAAGTGCGAAAAGTGGTTTTTCCACAGTAATACAAGTGCGAAAAGTGGTTTTTCCACACTAATACAAGTGCAAAAGTGGTTTCCTGCACCAACACAAGTGCGAAAAGTGGTTTTTCAACACTAACACAAGTGTGAAAAGTGGTTTTTCAACACTAACACAAGTGTGAAAAGTGTTTTTTCCACACTAATACAAGTGCAAAAGTGGTTTCCTGCACCAACACAAGTGCAAAAGTGGTTTCCTGCACCAACACAAGTGCAAAAAGTGGTTTTTCAACACTAACACAAGTGCGAAAAGTGGTTTTTCAACACTAACACAAGTGTGAAAAGTGTTTTTTCCCCACTAATACAAGTGCAAAAGTGGTTCCTGCACCAACACAATTGCGAAAAGTGGTTTTTCAACACTAACACAAGTGCGAAAAGTGGTTTTTCAACACTAACACAAGTGCGAAAAGTGGTTTTCCAACGCTAACACAAGTGCGAAAAGTGGTTTTTCAACACTAACAAAAGTGCGAAAAGTGTTTTTTCCACACTAATACAAGTGCAAAAGTGGTTTCCTGCACCAACACAAGTGCGAAAAGTGGTTTTTCAACACTAACACAAGTGCGAAAAGTGGTTTTTCAACACTAAAACAAGTGCGAAAAGTGGTTTTTCCACACTAATACAAGTGCAAAGGTGGTTTCCTGCACCAACACAAGTGCGAAAAGTGGTTTTTCAACACTAACACAAGTGCGAAAAGTGGTTTTTCAACACTAACACAAGTGCGAAAAGTGGTTTTTCAACACTATCACAAGTGCAAAAAGGTTTTTTCCACACTAATACAAGTGCAAAAGTGTTTTCCTGCACCAACACAAGTGCGAAAAGTGGTTTTTCAACACTAACACAAGTGCGAAAAGTGGTTTTTCAACACTATCACAAGTGCAAAAAGTGTTTTTTCCACACTAATACAAGTGCAAAAGTGGTTTCCTGCACCAACACAAGTGCGAAAAGTGGTTTTTCAACACTAACACAAGTGCGAAAAGTGTTTTTTCAACACTAACACAAGTGCGAAAAGTGTTTTTTCCACAATAATACAAGTGCAAAAGTGGTTTCCTGCACCAACACAAGTGCGAAAAGTGGTTTTTCAACACTAACACAAGTGCGAAAAGTGTTTTTTCAACACTAACACAAGTGCGAAAAGTGTTTTTTCCACAATAATACATGTGCAAAAGTGGTTTCCTGCACCAACACAAGTGCGAAAAGTGGTTTTTCAACACTAACACAAGTGCGAACAGTGGTTTTTCAACACTAACACAAGTGCGAAAAGTGTTTTTTCCACACTAATACAATTGCAAAAGTGGTTTACTGCACCAACACAAGTGCGAAAAGTGGTTTTTCAACACAAACACAAGTGCGAAAAGTGGATTTTCAACACTAACACAAGTGCGAAAAGTGGTTTTTCAACACAAGTGCGAAAAGTGTTTTTCTCCACACTAATACAAGTGCAAAAGTGGTTTCCTGCACCAACACAAGTGCGAAAAGTGGTTTTTCAACACTAACACAAGTGCGAAAAGTGGTTTTTCAACACAAGTGCGAAAAGTGTTTTTTCCACAATAATACAAGTGCAAAAGTGGTTTCCTGCACCAACACAAGTGCGAAAAGTGGTTTTTCAACACTAACACAAGTGCGAAAAGTGGTTTTTCAACACTAACACAAGTGCGAAAAGTGGTTTTTCAACACTAACAGAAGTGCGAAAAGTGTTTTTTCCACACTAATACAAGTGAAAAAGTGGTTTCCTCCACCAACACAAGTGCGAAAAGTGGTTTTTCAACATTAACACAAGTGCGAAAAGTGGTTTTTCAACACTAACACAAGTGTGAAAAGTGGTTTTTCAACACTAACACAAGTGCGAAAAGTGTTTTTTCGACACTAATACAAGCGCAAAAGTGGTTTCCTGCACCAACACAAGTGCGAAAAGTGGTTTTTCAACACTAACACAAGTGCGAAAAGTGGTTTTTCCACAGTAATACAAGTGCGAAAAGTGGTTTTTCCACACTAATACAAGTGCAAAAGTGGTTTCCTGCACCAACACAAGTGCGAAAAGTGGTTTTTCAACACTAACACAAGTGTGAAAAGTGGTTTTTCAACACTAACACAAGTGTGAAAAGTGTTTTTTCCACACTAATACAAGTGCAAAAGTGGTTTCCTGCACCAACACAAGTGCAAAAGTGGTTTCCTGCACCAACACAAGTGCAAAAAGTGGTTTTTCAACACTAACACAAGTGCGAAAAGTGGTTTTTCAACACTAACACAAGTGTGAAAAGTGTTTTTTCCCCACTAATACAAGTGCAAAAGTGGTTCCTGCACCAACACAATTGCGAAAAGTGGTTTTTCAACACTAACACAAGTGCGAAAAGTGGTTTTTCAACACTAACACAAGTGCGAAAAGTGGTTTTCCAACGCTAACACAAGTGCGAAAAGTGGTTTTTCAACACTAACAAAAGTGCGAAAAGTGTTTTTTCCACACTAATACAAGTGCAAAAGTGGTTTCCTGCACCAACACAAGTGCGAAAAGTGGTTTTTCAACACTAACACAAGTGCGAAAAGTGGTTTTTCAACACTAAAACAAGTGCGAAAAGTGGTTTTTCCACACTAATACAAGTGCAAAGGTGGTTTCATGCACCAACACAAGTGCGAAAAGTGGTTTTTCAACACTAACACAAGTGCGAAAAGTGGTTTTTCAACACTAACACAAGTGCGAAAAGTGGTTTTTCAACACTATCACAAGTGCAAAAAGGTTTTTTCCACACTAATACAAGTGCAAAAGTGTTTTCCTGCACCAACACAAGTGCGAAAAGTGGTTTTTCAACACTAACACAAGTGCGAAAAGTGGTTTTTCAACACTATCACAAGTGCAAAAAGTGTTTTTTCCACACTAATACAAGTGCAAAAGTGGTTTCCTGCACCAACACAAGTGCGAAAAGTGGTTTTTCAACACTAACACAAGTGCGAAAAGTGTTTTTTCAACACTAACACAAGTGCGAAAAGTGTTTTTTCCACAATAATACAAGTGCAAAAGTGGTTTCCTGCACCAACACAAGTGCGAAAAGTGGTTTTTCAACACTAACACAAGTGCGAAAAGTGTTTTTTCAACACTAACACAAGTGCGAAAAGTGTTTTTTCCACAATAATACATGTGCAAAAGTGGTTTCCTGCACCAACACAAGTGCGAAAAGTGGTTTTTCAACACTAACACAAGTGCGAAAAGTGGTTTTTCAACACTAACACAAGTGCGAAAAGTGTTTTTTCCACACTAATACAAGTGCAAAAGTGGTTTACTGCACCAACACAAGTGCGAAAAGTGGTTTTTCAACACTAACACCAGTGCGAACAGTGGTTTTTCAACACTAACACAAGTGCGAAAAGTGTTTTTTCCACACTAATACAATTGCAAAAGTGGTTTCCTGCACCAACACAAGTGCGAAAAGTGGTTTTTCAACACTAACACAAGTGCGAAAAGTGGTTTTTCAACACTAACACAAGTGCGAAAAGTGGTTTTTCAACACTAACACAAGTGTGAAATGTGGATTTTCAACACTAACACAAGTGCGAAAAGTGTTTTTTCCACACTAATACAAGTGCAAAAGTGGTTTACTGCACCAACACAAGTGCGAAAAGTGGTTTTCAACACTAACACAAGTGCGAAAAGTGGTTTTTCCACACTAACACAAGTGCGAAAAGTGTTTTTTCCACACTAATACAAGTGCAAAAGTGGTTTCCTGCACCAACACAAGTGCGAAAAGTGGTTTTTCAACACTAACACAAGTGTGAAAAGTGGTTTTTCAACACTATCACAAATGCAAAAAGTGTTTTTTCCACACTATCACAAGTGCAAAAAGTGTTTTTTCCACACTAATACAAGTGCAAAAGTGGTTTCCTGCACCAACACAAGTGCGAAAAGTGGTTTTTCAACACTATCACAAGTGCAAAAAGTGTTTTTTCCACACTAATACAAGTGCAAAAGTGGTTTCCTGCACCAACACAAGTGCGAAAAGTGGTTTTTCAACACTAACACAAGTGCGAAAAGTGTTTTTTCCACACTAATACAAGTGCAAAAGTGGTTTTTCAACACTAACACAAGTGCGAAAAGTGGTTTTTCAACACTAACACAAGTGCGAAAAGTGGTTTTTCAACACTAACACAAGTGCAAAAAGTGTTTTTTCCACACTAATACAAGTGCAAAAGTTGTTTCCTGCACCAACACAAGTGCGAAAAGTGGTTTTTCAACACTAACACAAGTGCGAAAAGTGGTTTTTCAACACTAACACAAGTGCGAAAAGTGGTTTTTCAACACTAACACAAGTGCGAAAAGTGGTTTTTCAACACTAACACAAGTGCGAAAAGTGTTTTTTCCACACTAATACAAGTGCAAAAGTGGTTTCCTGCACCAACACAAGTGCGAAAAGTGGTTTTTCAACACTAACACAAGTGCGAAAAGTGGTTTTTCAACACTAACACAAGTGCGAAAAGTGTTTTTTCCACACTAATACAAGTGCAAAAGTGGTTTCCTGCACCAACACAAGTGCGAAAAGTGGTTTTTCAACACTAACACAAGTGCGAAAAGTGGTTTTTCAACACTATCACAAGTGCAAAAAGTGTTTTTTCCACACTAATACAAGTGCAAAAGTGGTTTCCTGCACCAACACAAGTGCGAAAAGTGGTTTTTCAACACTATCACAAGTGTGAAAAGTGGTTTTTCAACACTAACACAAGTGCGAAAAGTGTTTTTTCCACACTAATACAAGTGCAAAAGTGGTTTCCTGCACCAACACAAGTGCGAAAAGTGGTTTTTCAACACTAACACAAGTGCAAAAAGTGTTTTTTCAACACTAACACAAGTGCGAAAAGTGTTTTTCCACAATAATACAAGTGCAAAAGTGGTTTCCTGCACCAACACAAGTGCGAAAAGTGGTTTTTCAACACTAACACAAGTGCGAAAAGTGTTTTTTCAACACTAACACAAGTGCGAAAAGTGTTTTTTCCACAATAATCCATGTGCAAAAGTGGTTTCCTGCACCAACACAAGTGCGAAAAGTGGTTTTTCAACACTAACACAAGTGCGAACAGTGGTTTTTCAACAATAACACAAGTGCGAAAAGTGTTTTTTCCACACTAATACAATTGCAAAAGTGGTTTCCTGCACCAACACAAGTGCGAAAAGTGGTTTTTCAACACAAACAAAAGTGCGAAAAGTGGATTTTCAACACTAACACAAGTGCGAAAAGTGGTTTTTCAACACAAGTGCGAAAAGTGTTTTTTCCACACTAATACAAGTGCAAAAGTGGTTTCCTGCACCAACACAAGTGCGAAAAGTGGTTTTTCAACACTAACACAAGTGCGAAAAGTGGTTTTTCAACACAAGTGCGAAAAGTGTTTTTTCCACAATAATACAAGTGCAAAAGTGGTTTCCTGCACCAACACAAGTGCGAAAAGTGGTTTTTCAACACTAACACAAGTGCGAAAAGTGGTTTTTCAACACTAACACAAGTGCGAAAAGTGTTTTTTCCACACTAATACAAGTGAAAAAGTGGTTTCCTCCACCAACACAAGTGCGAAAACTGGTTTTTCAACACTAACACAAGTGCGAAAAGTGGTTTTTCAACACTAACACAAGTGTGAAAAGTGGTTTTTCAACACTAACACAAGTGCGAAAAGTGTTTTTTCGACACTAATACAAGCGCAAAAGTGGTTTCCTGCACCAACACATGTGCGAAAAGTGGTTTTTCAACACTAACACAAGTGCGAAAAGTGGTTTTTCCACAGTAATACAAGTGCGAAAAGTGGTTTTTCCACACTAATACAAGTGCAAAAGTGGTTTCCTGCACCAACACAAGTGCGAAAAGTGGTTTTTCAACACTAACACAAGTGTCAAAAGTGGTTTTTCAACACTAACACAAGTGTGAAAAGTGTTTTTTCCACACTAATACAAGTGCAAAAGTGGTTTCCTGCACCAACACAAGTGCAAAAGTGGTTTCCTGCACCAACACAAGTGCAAAAAGTGGTTTTTCAACACTAACACAAGTGCGAAAAGTGGTTTTTCAACACTAACACAAGTGTGAAAAGTGTTTTTTCCCCACAAATACAAGTGCAAAAGTGGTTCCTGCACCAACACAAGTGCGAAAAGTGGTTTTTCAACACTAACACAAGTGCGAAAAGTGGTTTTTCAACACTAACAAAAGTGCGAAAAGTGTTTTTTCCACACTAATACAAGTGCAAAAGTGGTTTCCTGCACCAACACAAGTGCGAAAAGTGGTTTTTCAACACTAAAACAAGTGCGAAAAGTGGTTTTTCCACACTAATACAAGTGCAAAAGTGGTTTCCTGCACCAACACAAGTGCGAAAAGTGGTTTTTCAACACTAACACAAGTGCGAAAAGTGGTTTTTCAACACTAACACAAGTGCGAAAAGTGGTTTTTCAACACTATCACAAGTGCAAAAAGGTTTTTTCCACACTAATACAAGTGCAAAAGTGTTTTCCTGCACCAACACAAGTGCGAAAAGTGGTTTTTCAACACTAACACAAGTGCGAAAAGTGGTTTTTCAACACTATCACAAGTGCAAAAAGTGTTTTTTCCACACTAATACAAGTGCAAAAGTGGTTTCCTGCACCAACACAAGTGCGAAAAGTGGTTTTTCAACACTAACACAAGTGCGAAAAGTGTTTTTTCAACACTAACACAAGTGCGAAAAGTGTTTTTTCCACAATAATACAAGTGCAAAAGTGGTTTCCTGCACCAACACAAGTGCGAAAAGTGGTTTTTCAACACTAACACAAGTGCGAAAAGTGGTTTTTCAACACTAACACAAGTGCGAAAAGTGTTTTTTCAGCACTAACACAAGTGCGAAAAGTGTTTTTTCCACAATAATACATGTGCAAAAGTGGTTTCCTGCACCAACACAAGTGCGAAAAGTGGTTTTTCAACACTAACACAAGTGCGAAAAGTGGTTTTTCAACACTAACACAAGTGCGAAAAGTGTTTTTTCCACACTAATACAAGTGCAAAAGTGGTTTACTGCACCAACACAAGTGCGAAAAGTGGTTTTTCATCACTAACACAAGTGCGAACAGTGGTTTTTCAACACTAACACAAGTGCGAAAAGTGTTTTTTCCACACTAATACAATTGCAAAAGTGGTTTCCTGCACCAACACAAGTGCGAAAAGTGGTTTTTCAACACTAACACAAGTGCGAAAAGTGGTTTTTCAACACTAACACAAGTGCGAAAAGTGGTTTTTCAACACTAACACAAGTGTGAAATGTGGATTTTCAACACTAACACAAGTGCGAAAAGTGTTTTTTCCACACTAATACAAGTGCAAAAGTGGTTTACTGCACCAACACAAGTGCGAAAAGTGGTTTTCAACACTAACACAAGTGCGAAAAGTGGTTTTTCCACACTAACACAAGTGCGAAAAGTGTTTTTTCCACACTAATACAAGTGCAAAAGTGGTTTCCTGCACCAACACAAGTGCGAAAAGTGGTTTTTCAACACTAACACAAGTGCGAAAAGTGTTTTTTCCACACTAATACAAGTGCAAAAGTGTTTTCCTGCACCAACACAAGTGCGAAAAGTGGTTTTTCAACACTAACACAAGTGCGAAAAGTGGTTTTTCAACACTATCACAAGTGCAAAAAGTGTTTTTTCCACACTAATACAAGTGCAAAAGTGGTTTCCTGCACCAACACAAGTGCGAAAAGTGGTTTTTCAACACTAACACAAGTGCGAAAAGTGTTTTTTCAACACTAACACAAGTGCGAAAAGTGTTTTTTCCACAATAATACAAGTGCAAAAGTGGTTTCCTGCACCAACACAAGTGCGAAAAGTGGTTTTTCAACACTAACACAAGTGCGAAAAGTGTTTTTTCAACACTAACACAAGTGCGAAAAGTGTTTTTTCCACAATAATACATGTGCAAAAGTGGTTTCCTGCACCAACACAAGTGCGAAAAGTGGTTTTTCAACACTAACACAAGTGCGAAAAGTGGTTTTTCAACACTAACACAAGTGCGAAAAGTGTTTTTTCCACACTAATACAAGTGCAAAAGTGGTTTACTGCACCAACACAAGTGCGAAAAGTGGTTTTTCAACACTAACACCAGTGCGAACAGTGGTTTTTCAACACTAACACAAGTGCGAAAAGTGTTTTTTCCACACTAATACAATTGCAAAAGTGGTTTCCTGCACCAACACAAGTGCGAAAAGTGGTTTTTCAACACTAACACAAGTGCGAAAAGTGGTTTTTCAACACTAACACAAGTGCGAAAAGTGGTTTTTCAACACTAACACAAGTGTGAAATGTGGATTTTCAACACTAACACAAGTGCGAAAAGTGTTTTTTCCACACTAATACAAGTGCAAAAGTGGTTTACTGCACCAACACAAGTGCGAAAAGTGGTTTTCAACACTAACACAAGTGCGAAAAGTGGTTTTTCCACACTAACACAAGTGCGAAAAGTGTTTTTTCCACACTAATACAAGTGCAAAAGTGGTTTCCTGCACCAACACAAGTGCGAAAAGTGGTTTTTCAACACTAACACAAGTGTGAAAAGTGGTTTTTCAACACTATCACAAGTGCAAAAAGTGTTTTTTCCACACTATCACAAGTGCAAAAAGTGTTTTTTCCACACTAATACAAGTGCAAAAGTGGTTTCCTGCACCAACACAAGTGCGAAAAGTGGTTTTTCAACACTATCACAAGTGCAAAAAGTGTTTTTTCCACACTAATACAAGTGCAAAAGTGGTTTCCTGCACCAACACAAGTGCGAAAAGTGGTTTTTCAACACTAACACAAGTGCGAAAAGTGTTTTTTCCACACTAATACAAGTGCAAAAGTGGTTTTTCAACACTAACACAAGTGCGAAAAGTGGTTTTTCAACACTAACACAAGTGCGAAAAGTGGTTTTTCAACACTAACACAAGTGCAAAAAGTGTTTTTTCCACACTAATACAAGTGCAAAAGTTGTTTCCTGCACCAACACAAGTGCGAAAAGTGGTTTTTCAACACTAACACAAGTGCGAAAAGTGGTTTTTCAACACTAACACAAGTGCAAAAAGTGGTTTTTCAACACTAACACAAGTGCGAAAAGTGGTTTTTCAACACTAACACAAGTGCGAAAAGTGTTTTTTCCACACTAATACAAGTGCAAAAGTGGTTTCCTGCACCAACACAAGTGCGAAAAGTGGTTTTTCAACACTAACACAAGTGCGAAAAGTGGTTTTTCAACACTAACACAAGTGCGAAAAGTGTTTTTTCCACACTAATACAAGTGCAAAAGTGGTTTCCTGCACCAACACAAGTGCGAAAAGTGGTTTTTCAACACTAACACAAGTGCGAAAAGTGGTTTTTCAACACTATCACAAGTGCAAAAAGTGTTTTTTCCACACTAATACAAGTGCAAAAGTGGTTTCCTGCACCAACACAAGTGCGAAAAGTGGTTTTTCAACACTATCACAAGTGTGAAAAGTGGTTTTTCAACACTAACACAAGTGCGAAAAGTGTTTTTTCCACACTAATACAAGTGCAAAAGTGGTTTCCTGCACCAACACAAGTGCGAAAAGTGGTTTTTCAACACTAACACAAGTGCAAAAAGTGTTTTTTCAACACTAACACAAGTGCGAAAAGTGTTTTTCCACAATAATACAAGTGCAAAAGTGGTTTCCTGCACCAACACAAGTGCGAAAAGTGGTTTTTCAACACTAACACAAGTGCGAAAAGTGTTTTTTCAACACTAACACAAGTGCGAAAAGTGTTTTTTCCACAATAATCCATGTGCAAAAGTGGTTTCCTGCACCAACACAAGTGCGAAAAGTGGTTTTTCAACACTAACACAAGTGCGAACAGTGGTTTTTCAACAATAACACAAGTGCGAAAAGTGTTTTTTCCACACTAATACAATTGCAAAAGTGGTTTCCTGCACCAACACAAGTGCGAAAAGTGGTTTTTCAACACAAACAAAAGTGCGAAAAGTGGATTTTCAACACTAACACAAGTGCGAAAAGTGGTTTTTCAACACAAGTGCGAAAAGTGTTTTTTCCACACTAATACAAGTGCAAAAGTGGTTTCCTGCACCAACACAAGTGCGAAAAGTGGTTTTTCAACACTAACACAAGTGCGAAAAGTGGTTTTTCAACACAAGTGCGAAAAGTGTTTTTTCCACAATAATACAAGTGCAAAAGTGGTTTCCTGCACCAACACAAGTGCGAAAAG
The DNA here is from genome assembly GCF_964187855.1 of Myxine glutinosa. NCBI lineage: Eukaryota > Metazoa > Chordata > Myxini > Myxiniformes > Myxinidae > Myxine > Myxine glutinosa. The sequence goes on along the minus strand of NW_027616874.1, from coordinate 113,611 downwards.
TGGTTTTTCAACACTAACACAAGTGCGAAAAGTGGTTTTTCAACACTAACACAAGTGCGAAAAGTGTTTTTTCCACACTAATACAAGTGAAAAAGTGGTTTCCTCCACCAACACAAGTGCGAAAAGTGGTTTTTCAACACTAACACAAGTGCGAAAAGTGGTTTTTCAACACTAACACAAGTGTGAAAAGTGGTTTTTCAACACTAACACAAGTGCGAAAAGTGTTTTTTCGACACTAATACAAGCGCAAAAGTGGTTTCCTGCACCAACACATGTGCGAAAAGTGGTTTTTCAACACTAACACAAGTGCGAAAAGTGGTTTTTCCACAGTAATACAAGTGCGAAAAGTGGTTTTTCCACACTAATACAAGTGCAAAAGTGGTTTCCTGCACCAACACAAGTGCGAAAAGTGGTTTTTCAACACTAACACAAGTGTGAAAAGTGGTTTTTCAACACTAACACAAGTGTGAAAAGTGTTTTTTCCACACTAATACAAGTGCAAAAGTGGTTTCCTGCACCAACACAAGTGCAAAAGTGGTTTCCTGCACCAACACAAGTGCAAAAAGTGGTTTTTCAACACTAACACAAGTGCGAAAAGTGGTTTTTCAACACTAACACAAGTGTGAAAAGTGTTTTTTCCCCACTAATACAAGTGCAAAAGTGGTTCCTGCACCAACACAAGTGCGAAAAGTGGTTTTTCAACACTAACACAAGTGCGAAAAGTGGTTTTTCAACACTAACAAAAGTGCGAAAAGTGTTTTTTCCACACTAATACAAGTGCAAAAGTGGTTTCCTGCACCAACACAAGTGCGAAAAGTGGTTTTTCAACACTAAAACAAGTGCGAAAAGTGGTTTTTCCACACTAATACAAGTGCAAAAGTGGTTTCCTGCACCAACACAAGTGCGAAAAGTGGTTTTTCAACACTAACACAAGTGCGAAAAGTGGTTTTTCAACACTAACACAAGTGCGAAAAGTGGTTTTTCAACACTATCACAAGTGCAAAAAGGTTTTTTCCACACTAATACAAGTGCAAAAGTGTTTTCCTGCACCAACACAAGTGCGAAAAGTGGTTTTTCAACACTAACACAAGTGCGAAAAGTGGTTTTTCAACACTATCACAAGTGCAAAAAGTGTTTTTTCCACACTAATACAAGTGCAAAAGTGGTTTCCTGCACCAACACAAGTGCGAAAAGTGGTTTTTCAACACTAACACAAGTGCGAAAAGTGTTTTTTCCACACTAATACAAGTGCAAAAGTGGTTTTTCAACACTAACACAAGTGCGAAAAGTGGTTTTTCAACACTAACACAAGTGCGAAAAGTGGTTTTTCAACACTAACACAAGTGCAAAAAGTGTTTTTTCCACACTAATGCAAGTGCAAAAGTTGTTTCCTGCACCAACACAAGTGCGAAAAGTGGTTTTTCAACACTAACACAAGTGCGAAAAGTGGTTTTTCAACACTAACACAAGTGCGAAAAGTGGTTTTTCAACACTAACACAAGTGCGAAAAGTGGTTTTTCAACACTAACACAAGTGCGAAAAGTGTTTTTTCCACACTAATACAAGTGCAAAAGTGGTTTCCTGCACCAACACAAGTGCGAAAAGTGGTTTTTCAACACTAACACAAGTGCGAAAAGTGGTTTTTCAACACTAACACAAGTGCGAAAAGTGTTTTTTCCACACTAATACAAGTGCAAAAGTGGTTTCCTGCACCAACACAAGTGCGAAAAGTGGTTTTTCAACACTAACACAAGTGCGAAAAGTGGTTTTTCAACACTATCACAAGTGCAAAAAGTGTTTTTTCCACACTAATACAAGTGCAAAAGTGGTTTCCTGCACCAACACAAGTGCGAAAAGTGGTTTTTCAACACTATCACAAGTGTGAAAAGTGGTTTTTCAACACTAACACAAGTGCGAAAAGTGTTTTTTCCACACTAATACAAGTGCAAAAGTGGTTTCCTGCACCAACACAAGTGCGAAAAGTGGTTTTTCAACACTAACACAAGTGCAAAAAGTGTTTTTTCAACACTAACACAAGTGCGAAAAGTGTTTTTCCACAATAATACAAGTGCAAAAGTGGTTTCCTGCACCAACACAAGTGCGAAAAGTGGTTTTTCAACACTAACACAAGTGCGAAAAGTGTTTTTTCAACACTAACACAAGTGCGAAAAGTGTTTTTTCCACAATAATCCATGTGCAAAAGTGGTTTCCTGCACCAACACAAGTGCGAAAAGTGGTTTTTCAACACTAACACAAGTGCGAACAGTGGTTTTTCAACAATAACACAAGTGCGAAAAGTGTTTTTTCCACACTAATACAATTGCAAAAGTGGTTTCCTGCACCAACACAAGTGCGAAAAGTGGTTTTTCAACACAAACAAAAGTGCGAAAAGTGGATTTTCAACACTAACACAAGTGCGAAAAGTGGTTTTTCAACACAAGTGCGAAAAGTGTTTTTTCCACACTAATACAAGTGCAAAAGTGGTTTCCTGCACCAACACAAGTGCGAAAAGTGGTTTTTCAACACTAACACAAGTGCGAAAAGTGGTTTTTCAACACAAGTGCGAAAAGTGTTTTTTCCACAATAATACAAGTGCAAAAGTGGTTTCCTGCACCAACACAAGTGCGAAAAGTGGTTTTTCAACACTAACACAAGTGCGAAAAGTGGTTTTTCAACACTAACACAAGTGCGAAAAGTGTTTTTTCCACACTAATACAAGTGAAAAAGTGGTTTCCTCCACCAACACAAGTGCGAAAAGTGGTTTTTCAACACTAACACAAGTGCGAAAAGTGGTTTTTCAACACTAACACAAGTGTGAAAAGTGGTTTTTCAACACTAACACAAGTGCGAAAAGTGTTTTTTCGACACTAATACAAGCGCAAAAGTGGTTTCCTGCACCAACACATGTGTGAAAAGTGGTTTTTCAACACTAACACAAGTGCGAAAAGTGGTTTTTCCACAGTAATACAAGTGCGAAAAGTGGTTTTTCCACACTAATACAAGTGCAAAAGTGGTTTCCTGCACCAACACAAGTGCGAAAAGTGGTTTTTCAACACTAACACAAGTGTGAAAAGTGGTTTTTCAACACTAACACAAGTGTGAAAAGTGTTTTTTCCACACTAATACAAGTGCAAAAGTGGTTTCCTGCACCAACACAAGTGCAAAAGTGGTTTCCTGCACCAACACAAGTGCAAAAAGTGGTTTTTCAACACTAACACAAGTGCGAAAAGTGGTTTTTCAACACTAACACAAGTGTGAAAAGTGTTTTTTCCCCACTAATACAAGTGCAAAAGTGGTTCCTGCACCAACACAAGTGCGAAAAGTGGTTTTTCAACACTAACACAAGTGCGAAAAGTGGTTTTTCAACATTAACAAAACTGCGAAAAGTGTTTTTTCCACACTAATACAAGTGCAAAAGTGGTTTCCTGCACCAACACAAGTGCGAAAAGTGGTTTTTCAACACTAAAACAAGTGCGAAAAGTGGTTTTTCCACACTAATACAAGTGCAAAAGTGGTTTCCTGCACCAACACAAGTGCGAAAAGTGGTTTTTCAACACTAACACAAGTGCGAAAAGTGGTTTTTCAACACTAACACAAGTGCGAAAAGTGGTTTTTCAACACTATCACAAGTGCAAAAAGGTTTTTTCCACACTAATACAAGTGCAAAAGTGTTTTCCTGCACCAACACAAGTGCGAAAAGTGGTTTTTCAACACTAACACAAGTGCGAAAAGTGGTTTTTCAACACTATCACAAGTGCAAAAAGTGTTTTTTCCACACTAATACAAGTGCAAAAGTGGTTTCCTGCACCAACACAAGTGCGAAAAGTGGTTTTTCAACACTAACACAAGTGCGAAAAGTGTTTTTTCAACACTAACACAAGTGCGAAAAGTGTTTTTTCCACAATAATACAAGTGCAAAAGTGGTTTCCTGCACCAACACAAGTGCGAAAAGTGGTTTTTCAACACTAACACAAGTGCGAAAAGTGGTTTTTCAACACTAACACAAGTGCGAAAAGTGTTTTTTCAACACTAACACAAGTGCGAAAAGTGTTTTTTCCACAATAATACATGTGCAAAAGTGGTTTCCTGCACCAACACAAGTGCGAAAAGTGGTTTTTCAACACTAACACAAGTGCGAAAAGTGGTTTTTCAACACTAACACAAGTGCGAAAAGTGTTTTTTCCACACTAATACAAGTGCAAAAGTGGTTTACTGCACCAACACAAGTGCGAAAAGTGGTTTTTCATCACTAACACAAGTGCGAACAGTGGTTTTTCAACACTAACACAAGTGCGAAAAGTGTTTTTTCCACACTAATACAATTGCAAAAGTGGTTTCCTGCACCAACACAAGTGCGAAAAGTGGTTTTTCAACACTAACACAAGTGCGAAAAGTGGTTTTTCAACACTAACACAAGTGCGAAAAGTGGTTTTTCAACACTAACACAAGTGTGAAATGTGGATTTTCAACACTAACACAAGTGCGAAAAGTGTTTTTTCCACACTAATACAAGTGCAAAAGTGGTTTACTGCACCAACACAAGTGCGAAAAGTGGTTTTCAACACTAACACAAGTGCGAAAAGTGGTTTTTCCACACTAACACAAGTGCGAAAAGTGTTTTTTCCACACTAATACAAGTGCAAAAGTGGTTTCCTGCACCAACACAAGTGCGAAAAGTGGTTTTTCAACACTAACACAAGTGCGAAAAGTGTTTTTTCCACACTAATACAAGTGCAAAAGTGTTTTCCTGCACCAACACAAGTGCGAAAAGTGGTTTTTCAACACTAACACAAGTGCGAAAAGTGGTTTTTCAACACTATCACAAGTGCAAAAAGTGTTTTTTCCACACTAATACAAGTGCAAAAGTGGTTTCCTGCACCAACACAAGTGCGAAAAGTGGTTTTTCAACACTAACACAAGTGCGAAAAGTGTTTTTTCAACACTAACACAAGTGCGAAAAGTGTTTTTTCCACAATAATACAAGTGCAAAAGTGGTTTCCTGCACCAACACAAGTGCGAAAAGTGGTTTTTCAACACTAACACAAGTGCGAAAAGTGTTTTTTCAACACTAACACAAGTGCGAAAAGTGTTTTTTCCACAATAATACATGTGCAAAAGTGGTTTCCTGCACCAACACAAGTGCGAAAAGTGGTTTTTCAACACTAACACAAGTGCGAAAAGTGGTTTTTCAACACTAACACAAGTGCGAAAAGTGTTTTTTCCACACTAATACAAGTGCAAAAGTGGTTTACTGCACCAACACAAGTGCGAAAAGTGGTTTTTCAACACTAACACCAGTGCGAACAGTGGTTTTTCAACACTAACACAAGTGCGAAAAGTGTTTTTTCCACACTAATACAATTGCAAAAGTGGTTTCCTGCACCAACACAAGTGCGAAAAGTGGTTTTTCAACACTAACACAAGTGCGAAAAGTGGTTTTTCAACACTAACACAAGTGCGAAAAGTGGTTTTTCAACACTAACACAAGTGTGAAATGTGGATTTTCAACACTAACACAAGTGCGAAAAGTGTTTTTTCCACACTAATACAAGTGCAAAAGTGGTTTACTGCACCAACACAAGTGCGAAAAGTGGTTTTCAACACTAACACAAGTGCGAAAAGTGGTTTTTCCACACTAACACAAGTGCGAAAAGTGTTTTTTCCACACTAATACAAGTGCAAAAGTGGTTTCCTGCACCAACACAAGTGCGAAAAGTGGTTTTTCAACACTAACACAAGTGTGAAAAGTGGTTTTTCAACACTATCACAAGTGCAAAAAGTGTTTTTTCCACACTATCACAAGTGCAAAAAGTGTTTTTTCCACACTAATACAAGTGCAAAAGTGGTTTCCTGCACCAACACAAGTGCGAAAAGTGGTTTTTCAACACTATCACAAGTGCAAAAAGTGTTTTTCCACACTAATACAAGTGCAAAAGTGGTTTCCTGCACCAACACAAGTGCGAAAAGTGGTTTTTCAACACTAACACAAGTGCGAAAAGTGTTTTTTCCACACTAATACAAGTGCAAAAGTGGTTTTTCAACACTAACACAAGTGCGAAAAGTGGTTTTTCAACACTAACACAAGTGCGAAAAGTGGTTTTTCAACACTAACACAAGTGCAAAAAGTGTTTTTTCCACACTAATACAAGTGCAAAAGTTGTTTCCTGCACCAACACAAGTGCGAAAAGTGGTTTTTCAACACTAACACAAGTGCGAAAAGTGGTTTTTCAACACTAACACAAGTGCGAAAAGTGGTTTTTCAACACTAACACAAGTGCGAAAAGTGGTTTTTCAACACTAACACAAGTGCGTAAAGTGTTTTTTCCACACTAATACAAGTGCAAAAGTGGTTTCCTGCACCAACACAAGTGCGAAAAGTGGTTTTTCAACACTAACACAAGTGCGAAAAGTGGTTTTTCAACACTAACACAAGTGCGAAAAGTGTTTTTTCCACACTAATACAAGTGCAAAAGTGGTTTCCTGCACCAACACAAGTGCGAAAAGTGGTTTTTCAACACTAACACAAGTGCGAAAAGTGGTTTTTCAACACTATCACAAGTGCAAAAAGTGTTTTTTCCACACTAATACAAGTGCAAAAGTGGTTTCCTGCACCAACACAAGTGCGAAAAGTGGTTTTTCAACACTATCACAAGTGTGAAAAGTGGTTTTTCAACACTAACACAAGTGCGAAAAGTGTTTTTTCCACACTAATACAAGTGCAAAAGTGGTTTCCTGCACCAACACAAGTGCGAAAAGTGGTTTTTCAACACTAACACAAGTGCAAAAAGTGTTTTTTCAACACTAACACAAGTGCGAAAAGTGTTTTTCCACAATAATACAAGTGCAAAAGTGGTTTCCTGCACCAACACAAGTGCGAAAAGTGGTTTTTCAACACTAACACAAGTGCGAAAAGTGTTTTTTCAACACTAACACAAGTGCGAAAAGTGTTTTTTCCACAATAATCCATGTGCAAAAGTGGTTTCCTGCACCAACACAAGTGCGAAAAGTGGTTTTTCAACACTAACACAAGTGCGAACAGTGGTTTTTCAACAATAACACAAGTGCGAAAAGTGTTTTTTCCACACTAATACAATTGCAAAAGTGGTTTCCTGCACCAACACAAGTGCGAAAAGTGGTTTTTCAACACAAACAAAAGTGCGAAAAGTGGATTTTCAACACTAACCCAAGTGCGAAAAGTGGTTTTTCAACACAAGTGCGAAAAGTGTTTTTTCCACACTAATACAAGTGCAAAAGTGGTTTCCTGCACCAACACAAGTGCGAAAAGTGGTTTTTCAACACTAACACAAGTGCGAAAAGTGGTTTTTCAACACAAGTGCGAAAAGTGTTTTTTCCACAATAATACAAGTGCAAAAGTGGTTTCCTGCACCAACACAAGTGCGAAAAGTGGTTTTTCAACACTAACACAAGTGCGAAAAGTGGTTTTTCAACACTAACACAAGTGCGAAAAGTGTTTTTTCCACACTAATACAAGTGAAAAAGTGGTTTCCTCCACCAACACAAGTGCGAAAAGTGGTTTTTCAACACTAACACAAGTGCGAAAAGTGGTTTTTCAACACTAACACAAGTGTGAAAAGTGGTTTTTCAACACTAACACAAGTGCGAAAAGTGTTTTTTCGACACTAATACAAGCGCAAAAGTGGTTTCCTGCACCAACACATGTGCGAAAAGTGGTTTTTCAACACTAACACAAGTGTGAAAAGTGGTTTTTCCACAGTAATACAAGTGCGCAAAGTGGTTTTTCCACACTAATACAAGTGCAAAAGTGGTTTCCTGCACCAACACAAGTGCGAAAAGTGGTTTTTCAACACTAACACAAGTGTGAAAAGTGGTTTTTCAACACTAACACAAGTGTGAAAAGTGTTTTTTCCACACTAATACAAGTGCAAAAGTGGTTTCCTGCACCAACACAAGTGCAAAAGTGGTTTCCTGCACCAACACAAGTGCAAAAAGTGGTTTTTCAACACTAACACAAGTGCGAAAAGTGGTTTTTCAACACTAACACAAGTGTGAAAAGTGTTTTTTCCCCACTAATACAAGTGCAAAAGTGGTTCCTGCACCAACACAAGTGCGAAAAGTGGTTTTTCAACACTAACACAAGTGCGAAAAGTGGTTTTTCAACACTAACAAAAGTGCGAAAAGTGTTTTTTCCACACTAATACAAGTGCAAAAGTGGTTTCCTGCACCAACACAAGTGCGAAAAGTGGTTTTTCAACACTAAAACAAGTGCGAAAAGTGGTTTTTCCACACTAATACAAGTGCAAAAGTGGTTTCCTGCACCAACACAAGTGCGAAAAGTGGTTTTTCAACACTAACACAAGTGCGAAAAGTGGTTTTTCAACACTAACACAAGTGCGAAAAGTGGTTTTTCAACACTATCACAAGTGCAAAAAGGTTTTTTCCACACTAATACAAGTGCAAAAGTGTTTTCCTGCACCAACACAAGTGCGAAAAGTGGTTTTTCAACACTAACACAAGTGCGAAAAGTGGTTTTTCAACACTATCACAAGTGCAAAAAGTGTTTTTTCCACACTAATACAAGTGCAAAAGTGGTTTCCTGCACCAACACAAGTGCGAAAAGTGGTTTTTCAACACTAACACAAGTGCGAAAAGTGTTTTTTCAACACTAACACAAGTGCGAAAAGTGTTTTTTCCACAATAATACAAGTGCAAAAGTGGTTTCCTGCACCAACACAAGTGCGAAAAGTGGTTTTTCAACACTAACACAAGTGCGAAAAGTGGTTTTTCAACACTAACACAAGTGCGAAAAGTGTTTTTTCAACACTAACACAAGTGCGAAAAGTGTTTTTTCCACAATAATACATGTGCAAAAGTGGTTTCCTGCACCAACACAAGTGCGAAAAGTGGTTTTTCAACACTAACACAAGTGCGAAAAGTGGTTTTTCAACACTAACACAAGTGCGAAAAGTGTTTTTTCCACACTAATACAAGTGCAAAAGTGGTTTACTGCACCAACACAAGTGCGAAAAGTGGTTTTTCATCACTAACACAAGTGCGAACAGTGGTTTTTCAACACTAACACAAGTGCGAAAAGTGTTTTTTCCACACTAATACAATTGCAAAAGTGGTTTCCTGCACCAACACAAGTGCGAAAAGTGGTTTTTCAACACTAACACAAGTGCGAAAAGTGGTTTTTCAACACTAACACAAGTGCGAAAAGTGGTTTTTCAACACTAACACAAGTGTGAAATGTGGATTTTCAACACTAACACAAGTGCGAAAAGTGTTTTTTCCACACTAATACAAGTGCAAAAGTGGTTTACTGCACCAACACAAGTGCGAAAAGTGGTTTTCAACACTAACACAAGTGCGAAAAGTGGTTTTTCCACACTAACACAAGTGCGAAAAGTGTTTTTTCCACACTAATACAAGTGCAAAAGTGGTTTCCTGCACCAACACAAGTGCGAAAAGTGGTTTTTCAACACTAACACAAGTGCGAAAAGTGTTTTTTCCACACTAATACAAGTGCAAAAGTGTTTTCCTGCACCAACACAAGTGCGAAAAGTGGTTTTTCAACACTAACACAAGTGCGAAAAGTGGTTTTTCAACACTATCACAAGTGCAAAAAGTGTTTTTTCCACACTAATACAAGTGCAAAAGTGGTTTCCTGCACCAACACAAGTGCGAAAAGTGGTTTTTCAACACTAACACAAGTGCGAAAAGTGTTTTTTCAACACTAACACAAGTGCGAAAAGTGTTTTTTCCACAATAATACAAGTGCAAAAGTGGTTTCCTGCACCAACACAAGTGCGAAAAGTGGTTTTTCAACACTAACACAAGTGCGAAAAGTGTTTTTTCAACACTAACACAAGTGCGAAAAGTGTTTTTTCCACAATAATACATGTGCAAAAGTGGTTTCCTGCACCAACACAAGTGCGAAAAGTGGTTTTTCAACACTAACACAAGTGCGAAAAGTGGTTTTTCAACACTAACACAAGTGCGAAAAGTGTTTTTTCCACACTAATACAAGTGCAAAAGTGGTTTACTGCACCAACACAAGTGCGAAAAGTGGTTTTTCAACACTAACACCAGTGCGAACAGTGGTTTTTCAACACTAACACAAGTGCGAAAAGTGTTTTTTCCACACTAATACAATTGCAAAAGTGGTTTCCTGCACCAACAAAAGTGTGAAAAGTGGTTTTTAAACACTAACACAAGTGCGAAAAGTGGTTTTTCAACACTAACACAAGTGCGAAAAGTGGTTTTTCAACACTAACACAAGTGTGAAATGTGGATTTTCAACACTAACACAAGTGCGAAAAGTGTTTTTTCCACACTAATACAAGTGCAAAAGTGGTTTACTGCACCAACACAAGTGCGAAAAGTGGTTTTCAACACTAACACAAGTGCGAAAAGTGGTTTTTCCACACTAACACAAGTGCAAAAAGTGTTTTTTCCACACTAATACAAGTGCAAAAGTGGTTTCCTGCACCAACACAAGTGCGAAAAGTGGTTTTTCAACACTAACACAAGTGTGAAAAGTGGTTTTTCAACACTATCACAAGTGCAAAAAGTGTTTTTTCCACACTATCACAAGTGCAAAAAGTGTTTTTTCCACACTAATACAAGTGCAAAAGTGGTTTCCTGCACCAACACAAGTGCGAAAAGTGGTTTTTCAACACTATCACAAGTGCAAAAAGTGTTTTTTCCACACTAATACAAGTGCAAAAGTGGTTTCCTGCACCAACACAAGTGCGAAAAGTGGTTTTTCAACACTAACACAAGTGCGAAAAGTGTTTTTTCCACACTAATACAAGTGCAAAAGTGGTTTTTCAACACTAACACAAGTGCGAAAAGTGGTTTTTCAACACTAACACAAGTGCGAAAAGTGGTTTTTCAACACTAACACAAGTGCAAAAAGTGTTTTTTCCACACTAATACAAGTGCAAAAGTTGTTTCCTGCACCAACACAAGTGCGAAAAGTGGTTTTTCAACACTAACACAAGTGCGAAAAGTGGTTTTTCAACACTAACACAAGTGCGAAAAGTGGTTTTTCAACACTAACACAAGTGCGAAAAGTGGTTTTTCAACACTAACACAAGTGCGAAAAGTGTTTTTTCCACACTAATACAAGTGCAAAAGTGGTTTCCTGCACCAACACAAGTGCGAAAAGTGGTTTTTCAACACTAACACAAGTGCGAAAAGTGGTTTTTCAACACTAACACAAGTGCGAAAAGTGTTTTTTCCACACTAATACAAGTGCAAAAGTGGTTTCCTGCACCAACACAAGTGCGAAAAGTGGTTTTTCAACACTAACACAAGTGCGAAAAGTGGTTTTTCAACACTATCACAAGTGCAAAAAGTGTTTTTTCCACACTAATACAAGTGCAAAAGTGGTTTCCTGCACCAACACAAGTGCGAAAAGTGGTTTTTCAACACTATCACAAGTGTGAAAAGTGGTTTTTCAACACTAACACAAGTGCGAAAAGTGTTTTTTCCACACTAATACAAGTGCAAAAGTGGTTTCCTGCACCAACACAAGTGCGAAAAGTGGTTTTTCAACACTAACACAAGTGCAAAAAGTGTTTTTTCAACACTAACACAAGTGCGAAAAGTGTTTTTCCACAATAATACAAGTGCAAAAGTGGTTTCCTGCACCAACACAAGTGCGAAAAGTGGTTTTTCAACACTAACACAAGTGCGAAAAGTGTTTTTTCAACACTAACACAAGTGCGAAAAGTGTTTTTTCCACAATAATCCATGTGCAAAAGTGGTTTCCTGCACCAACACAAGTGCGAAAAGTGGTTTTTCAACACTAACACAAGTGCGAACAGTGGTTTTTCAACAATAACACAAGAGCGAAAAGTGTTTTTTCCACACTAATACAATTGCAAAAGTGGTTTCCTGCACCAACACAAGTGCGAAAAGTGGTTTTTCAACACAAACAAAAGTGCGAAAAGTGGATTTTCAACACTAACACAAGTGCGAAAAGTGGTTTTTCAACACAAGTGCGAAAAGTGTTTTTTCCACACTAATACAAGTGCAAAAGTGGTTTCCTGCACCAACACAAGTGCGAAAAGTGGTTTTTCAACACTAACACAAGTGCGAAAAGTGGTTTTTCAACACAAGTGCGAAAAGTGTTTTTTCCACAATAATACAAGTGCAAAAGTGGTTTCCTGCACCAACACAAGTGCGAAAAGTGGTTTTTCAACACTAACACAAGTGCGAAAAGTGGTTTTTCAACACTAACACAAGTGCGAAAAGTGTTTTTTCCACACTAATACAAGTGAAAAAGTGGTTTCCTCCACCAACACAAGTGCGAAAAGTGGTTTTTCAACACTAACACAAGTGCGAAAAGTGGTTTTTCAACACTAACACAAGTGTGAAAAGTGGTTTTTCAACACTAACACAAGTGCGAAAAGTGTTTTTTCGACACTAATACAAGCGCAAAAGTGGTTTCCTGCACCAACACATGTGCGAAAAGTGGTTTTTCAACACTAACACAAGTGCGAAAAGTGGTTTTTCCACAGTAATACAAGTGCGAAAAGTGGTTTTTCCACACTAATACAAGTGCAAAAGTGGTTTCCTGCACCAACACAAGTGCGAAAAGTGGTTTTTCAACACTAACACAAGTGTGAAAAGTGGTTTTTCAACACTAACACAAGTGTGAAAAGTGTTTTTTCCACACTAATACAAGTGCAAAAGTGGTTTCCTGCACCAACACAAGTGCAAAAGTGGTTTCCTGCACCAACACAAGTGCAAAAAGTGGTTTTTCAACACTAACACAAGTGCGAAAAGTGGTTTTTCAACACTAACACAAGTGCGAAAAGTGTTTTTTCAACACTAACACAAGTGCGAAAAGTGTTTTTTCCACAATAATACAAGTGCAAAAGTGGTTTCCTGCACCAACACAAGTGCGAAAAGTGGTTTTTCAACACTAACACAAGTGCGAAAAGTGGTTTTTCAACACTATCACAAGTGCGAAAAGTGGTTTTTCAACACTAACACAAGTGCGAAATGTGGATTTTCAACACTAACACAAGTGCGAAAAGTGTTTTTTCCACACTAATACAAGTGCAAAAGTGGTTTACTGCACCAACATAAGTGCGAAAAGTGGTTTTTCAACACTAACACAAGTGCGAAAAGTGGTTTTTCAACACTAACACAAGTGCGAAAGTGGTTTTTCAACACTAACACAAGTGCGAAAAGTGTTTTTTCAACACTAATACAAGCGCAAAAGTGGTTTCCTGCACCAACACAAGTGCGAAAAGTGGTTTTTCAACACTAACACAAGTGCGAAAAGTGGTTTTTCAACACTAACACAAGTGCGAAAAGTGTTTTTTCCACACTAATACAAGTGCAAAAGTGGTTTCCTGCACCAACACAAGTGCGAAAAGTGGTTTTCAAGACTAACACAAGTGCGAAAAGTGGTTTTTCAACACTAACACAAGTGCGAAAAGTGGTTTTTCAACACTAACACAAGTGCGAAAAGTGTTTTTTCCACACTAATACAAGTGCAAAAGTGGTTTCCTGCACCAACACAAGTGCGAAAAGTGGTTTTTCAACACTAGCACAAGTGTGAAAAGTGGTTTTTCAACACTAACACAAGTGCGAAAAGTGTTTTTTCCACACTAATACAAGTGTAAAAGTGGTTTCCTGCACCAACACAAGTGCGAAAAGTGGTTTTTCAACACTAACACAAGTGCGAAAAGTGGTTTTTCAACACTAACACAAGTGCGAAAAGTGGTTTTTCAACACTAACACAAGTGCGAAAAGTGGTTTTTCAACACTAACACAAGTGCGAAAAGTGTTTTTTCCACACTAATACAAGTGCAAAAGTGGTTTACTGTACCGACACAAGTGCGAAAAGTGGTTTTTCAACACTAACACAAGTGCGAAAAGTGGTTTTTCAACACTAACACAAGTGCGAAAAGTGTTTTTTCCACACTAATACAAGTGCAAAAGTTGTTTTTCAACACTAACACAAGTGCAAAAAGTGGTTTTTCAACACTAACACAAGTGCGAAAAGTGGTTTTTCAACACTAACACAAGTGCGAAAAGTGTTTTTTCCACACTAATACAAGTGCAAAAGTGGTTTCCTGCACCAACACAAGTGCGAAAAGTGGTTTTTCAACACTAACACAAGTGCGAAAAGTGGTTTTTCAACACTATCACAATTGCGAAAAGTGGTTTTTCCACACTAATACAAGTGCAAAAGTGGTTTCCTGCAACAACACAAGTGCGAAAAGTGGTTTTTCAACACTAACACAAGTGCGAAAAGTGGTTTTTCAACACTATCACAAGTGCAAAAAGTGTTTTTTCCACACTAATACAAGTGCAAAAGTGTTTTCCTGCACCAACACAAGTGCGAAAAGTGGTTTTTCAACACTAACACAAGTGCGAAAAGTGGTTTTTCAACACTATCACAAGTGCAAAAAGTGTTTTTTCCACACTAATACAAGTGCAAAAGTGGTTTCCTGCACCAACACAAGTGCGAAAAGTGGTTTTTCAACACTAACACAAGTGCGAAAAGTGTTTTTTCAACACTAACACAAGTGCGAAAAGTGTTTTTTCCACAATCATACAAGTGCAAAAGTGGTTTCCTGCACCAACACAAGTGCGAAAAGTGGTTTTTCAACACTAACACAAGTGCGAAAAGTGGTTTTTCAACACTAACACAAGTGCGAAAAGTGTTTTTTCCACACTAATACAAGTGAAAAAGTGGTTTCCTCCACCAACACAAGTGCGAAATGTTGTTTTTCAACACTAACACAAGTGCGAAAAGTGGTTTTTCAACACTAACACAAGTGCGAAAAGTGGTTTTTCCACATTAATACAAGTGCAAAAGTGGTTTCCCGCACCAACACAAGTGCGAAAAGTGGTTTTTCAACACTAACACAAGTGCGAAAAGTGGTTTTTCAACACTATCACAAGTGCAAAAAGTGTTTTTTCCACACTAATACAAGTGCAAAAGTGGTTTCCTGAACCAACACAAGTGCGAAAAGTGTTTTTTCAACACTAACACAAGTGCGAAAAGTGTTTTTTCCACACTAATATAAGTGCAAAAGTGGTTTCCTGCACCAACACAAGTGCGAAAAGTGGTTTTTCAACACTAACACAAGTGCGAAAAGTGGTTTTTCAACACTAACACAAGTGCGAAAAGTGGTTTCTCAACACTAACACAAGTCCGAAAAGTGGTTTTTCCACACTAATACAAGTGCAAAAGTGGGTTTTCCACACTATCACAAGTGCGAACAGTGGTTTCCTGCACCAACACAAGTGCGAAAAGTGGTTTTTCAACACTAACACAAGTGCGAAAAGTGGTTTTTCAACATTATCACAAGTGCGAAAAGTGGTTTTTCAACACTAACGCAAGTGCGAAAAGTGGTTTTTCAACACTAACACAAGTGCAAAAGTGGTTTCCTGCACCAACACAAGTGCGAAAAGTGGTTTTTCAACACTAACACAAGTGCGAAAAGTGGTTTTTCAACACTATCACAAGTGCGAAAAGTGATTTTTCCACACTAATACAAGTGCAAAAGTGGTTTCCTGCACCAACACAAGT
Source organism: Myxine glutinosa (assembly GCF_964187855.1). Taxonomy (NCBI): domain Eukaryota; kingdom Metazoa; phylum Chordata; class Myxini; order Myxiniformes; family Myxinidae; genus Myxine; species Myxine glutinosa. The sequence goes on along the minus strand of NW_027616874.1, from coordinate 98,067 downwards.
GCGAAAAGTGGTTTTTCAACACTAACACAAGTGCGAAAAGTGTTTTTTCAACACTAACACAAGTGCGAAACGTGGTTTTTCAACACTATCAAGTGCAAAAAGTGTTTTTTCCACACTAATACAAGTGCAAAAGTGTTTTCCTGCACCAACACAAGTGCGAAAAGTGGTTTTTCAACACTAACACAAGTGCGAAAAGTGGTTTTTCAACACTATCACAAGTGCAAAAAGTGTTTTTTCCACACTAATACAAGTGCAAAAGTGGTTTCCTGCACCAACACAAGTGCGAAAAGTGGTTTTTCAACACTAACACAAGTGCGAAAAGTGTTTTTTCAACACTAACACAAGTGCGAAAAGTGTTTTTTCCACAATAATACAAGTGCAAAAGTGGTTTCCTGCACCAACACAAGTGCGAAAAGTGGTTTTTCAACACTAACACAAGTGCGAAAAGTGGTTTTTCAACACTAACACAAGTGCGAAAAGTGTTTTTTCCACACTAATATAAGTGAAAAAGTGGTTTTTCAACACTAACACAAGTGCGAAAAGTGGTTTTTCAACACTAACACAAGTGCGAAAAGTGGTTTTTCAACACTAACACAAGTGCGAAAAGTGGTTTTTCAACACTAACACAAGTGCGAAAAGTGGTTTTTCCACACTAATACAAGTGCAAAAGTGGTTTCCCGCACCAACACAAGTGCGAAAAGTGGTTTTTCAACACTAACACAAGTGCGAAAAGTGGTTTTTCAACACTATCACAAGTGCAAAAAGTGTTTTTTCCACACTAATACAAGTGCAAAAGTGGTTTCCTGCACCAACACAAGTGCGAAAAGTGGTTTTTCAACACTAACACAAGTGCGAAAAGTGTTTTTTCCACACTAATACAAGTGCAAAAGTGGTTTCCTGCACCAACACAAGTGTGAAAAGTGGTTTTTCAACACTAACACTAGTGCGAAAAGTGGTTTTTCAACACGAACACAAGTGCGAAAAGTGGTTTTTCCACACTAATACAAGTGCAAAAGTGGGTTTTCCACACTATCACAAGTGCGAAAAGTGGTTTCCTGCACCAACACAAGTGCGAAAAGTGGTTTTTCAACACTAACACAAGTGCGAAAAGTGTTTTTTCCACACTAATACAAGTGAAAAAGTGGTTTCCTCCACCAACACAAGTGCGAAAAGTGGTTTTTCAACACTAACACAAGTGCGAAAAGTGGTTTTTCAACACTAACACAAGTGTGAAAAGTGGTTTTTCAACACTAACACAAGTGCGAAAAGTGTTTTTTCGACACTAATACAAGCGCAAAAGTGGTTTCCTGCACCAACACATGTGCGAAAAGTGGTTTTTCAACACTAACACAAGTGCGAAAAGTGGTTTTTCCACAGTAATACAAGTGCGAAAAGTGGTTTTTCCACACTAATACAAGTGCAAAAGTGGTTTCCTGCACCAACACAAGTGCGAAAAGTGGTTTTTCAACACTAACACAAGTGTGAAAAGTGGTTTTTCAACACTAACACAAGTGTGAAAAGTGTTTTTTCCACACTAATACAAGTGCAAAAGTGGTTTCCTGCACCAACACAAGTGCAAAAGTGGTTTCCTGCACCAACACAAGTGCAAAAAGTGGTTTTTCAACACTAACACAAGTGCGAAAAGTGGTTTTTCAACACTAACACAAGTGCGAAAAGTGTTTTTTCAACACTAACACAAGTGCGAAAAGTGTTTTTTCCACAATAATACAAGTGCAAAAGTGGTTTCCTGCACCAACACAAGTGCGAAAAGTGGTTTTTCAACACTAACACAAGTGCGAAAAGTGGTTTTTCAACACTATCACAAGTGCGAAAAGTGGTTTTTCAACACTAACACAAGTGCGAAATGTGGATTTTCAACACTAACACAAGTGCGAAAAGTGTTTTTTCCACACTAATACAAGTGCAAAAGTGGTTTACTGCACCAACATAAGTGCGAAAAGTGGTTTTTCAACACTAACACAAGTGCGAAAAGTGGTTTTTCAACACTAACACAAGTGCGAAAGTGGTTTTTCAACACTAACACAAGTGCGAAAAGTGTTTTTTCAACACTAATACAAGCGCAAAAGTGGTTTCCTGCACCAACACAAGTGCGAAAAGTGGTTTTTCAACACTAACACAAGTGCGAAAAGTGGTTTTTCAACACTAACACAAGTGCGAAAAGTGTTTTTTCCACACTAATACAAGTGCAAAAGTGGTTTCCTGCACCAACACAAGTGCGAAAAGTGGTTTTTCAACACTAGCACAAGTGTGAAAAGTGGTTTTTCAACACTAACACAAGTGCGAAAAGTGTTTTTTCCACACTAATACAAGTGTAAAAGTGGTTTCCTGCACCAACACAAGTGCGAAAAGTGGTTTTTCAACACTAACACAAGTGCGAAAAGTGGTTTTTCAACACTAACACAAGTGCGAAAAGTGGTTTTTCAACACTAACACAAGTGCGAAAAGTGGTTTTTCAACACTAACACAAGTGCGAAAAGTGTTTTTTCCACACTAATACAAGTGCAAAAGTGGTTTACTGTACCGACACAAGTGCGAAAAGTGGTTTTTCAACACTAACACAAGTGCGAAAAGTGGTTTTTCAACACTAACACAAGTGCGAAAAGTGTTTTTTCCACACTAATACAAGTGCAAAAGTTGTTTTTCAACACTAACACAAGTGCAAAAAGTGGTTTTTCAACACTAACACAAGTGCGAAAAGTGGTTTTTCAACACTAACACAAGTGCGAAAAGTGTTTTTTCCACACTAATACAAGTGCAAAAGTGGTTTCCTGCACCAACACAAGTGCGAAAAGTGGTTTTTCAACACTAACACAAGTGCGAAAAGTGGTTTTTCAACACTATCACAATTGCGAAAAGTGGTTTTTCCACACTAATACAAGTGCAAAAGTGGTTTCCTGCAACAACACAAGTGCGAAAAGTGGTTTTTCAACACTAACACAAGTGCGAAAAGTGGTTTTTCAACACTATCACAAGTGCAAAAAGTGTTTTTTCCACACTAATACAAGTGCAAAAGTGTTTTCCTGCACCAACACAAGTGCGAAAAGTGGTTTTTCAACACTAACACAAGTGCGAAAAGTGGTTTTTCAACACTATCACAAGTGCAAAAAGTGTTTTTTCCACACTAATACAAGTGCAAAAGTGGTTTCCTGCACCAACACAAGTGCGAAAAGTGGTTTTTCAACACTAACACAAGTGCGAAAAGTGTTTTTTCAACACTAACACAAGTGCGAAAAGTGTTTTTTCCACAATCATACAAGTGCAAAAGTGGTTTCCTGCACCAACACAAGTGCGAAAAGTGGTTTTTCAACACTAACACAAGTGCGAAAAGTGGTTTTTCAACACTAACACAAGTGCGAAAAGTGTTTTTTCCACACTAATACAAGTGAAAAAGTGGTTTCCTCCACCAACACAAGTGCGAAATGTTGTTTTTCAACACTAACACAAGTGCGAAAAGTGGTTTTTCAACACTAACACAAGTGCGAAAAGTGGTTTTTCCACATTAATACAAGTGCAAAAGTGGTTTCCCGCACCAACACAAGTGCGAAAAGTGGTTTTTCAACACTAACACAAGTGCGAAAAGTGGTTTTTCAACACTATCACAAGTGCAAAAAGTGTTTTTTCCACACTAATACAAGTGCAAAAGTGGTTTCCTGAACCAACACAAGTGCGAAAAGTGTTTTTTCAACACTAACACAAGTGCGAAAAGTGTTTTTTCCACACTAATATAAGTGCAAAAGTGGTTTCCTGCACCAACACAAGTGCGAAAAGTGGTTTTTCAACACTAACACAAGTGCGAAAAGTGGTTTTTCAACACTAACACAAGTGCGAAAAGTGGTTTCTCAACACTAACACAAGTCCGAAAAGTGGTTTTTCCACACTAATACAAGTGCAAAAGTGGGTTTTCCACACTATCACAAGTGCGAACAGTGGTTTCCTGCACCAACACAAGTGCGAAAAGTGGTTTTTCAACACTAACACAAGTGCGAAAAGTGGTTTTTCAACATTATCACAAGTGCGAAAAGTGGTTTTTCAACACTAACGCAAGTGCGAAAAGTGGTTTTTCAACACTAACACAAGTGCAAAAGTGGTTTCCTGCACCAACACAAGTGCGAAAAGTGGTTTTTCAACACTAACACAAGTGCGAAAAGTGGTTTTTCAACACTATCACAAGTGCGAAAAGTGATTTTTCCACACTAATACAAGTGCAAAAGTGGTTTCCTGCACCAACACAAGTGCGAAAAGTGGTTTTTCAACACTAACACAAGTGCGAAAAGTGTTTTTTCAACACTAACACAAGTGCGAAACGTGGTTTTTCAACACTATCAAGTGCAAAAAGTGTTTTTTCCACACTAATACAAGTGCAAAAGTGTTTTCCTGCACCAACACAAGTGCGAAAAGTGGTTTTTCAACACTAACACAAGTGCGAAAAGTGGTTTTTCAACACTATCACAAGTGCAAAAAGTGTTTTTTCCACACTAATACAAGTGCAAAAGTGGTTTCCTGCACCAACACAAGTGCGAAAAGTGGTTTTTCAACACTAACACAAGTGCGAAAAGTGTTTTTTCAACACTAACACAAGTGCGAAAAGTGTTTTTTCCACAATAATACAAGTGCAAAAGTGGTTTCCTGCACCAACACAAGTGCGAAAAGTGGTTTTTCAACACTAACACAAGTGCGAAAAGTGGTTTTTCAACACTAACACAAGTGCGAAAAGTGTTTTTTCCACACTAATATAAGTGAAAAAGTGGTTTTTCAACACTAACACAAGTGCGAAAAGTGGTTTTTCAACACTAACACAAGTGCGAAAAGTGGTTTTTCAACACTAACACAAGTGCGAAAAGTGGTTTTTCAACACTAACACAAGTGCGAAAAGTGGTTTTTCCACACTAATACAAGTGCAAAAGTGGTTTCCCGCACCAACACAAGTGCGAAAAGTGGTTTTTCAACACTAACACAAGTGCGAAAAGTGGTTTTTCAACACTATCACAAGTGCAAAAAGTGTTTTTTCCACACTAATACAAGTGCAAAAGTGGTTTCCTGCACCAACACAAGTGCGAAAAGTGGTTTTTCAACACTAACACAAGTGCGAAAAGTGTTTTTTCCACACTAATACAAGTGCAAAAGTGGTTTCCTGCACCAACACAAGTGTGAAAAGTGGTTTTTCAACACTAACACTAGTGCGAAAAGTGGTTTTTCAACACGAACACAAGTGCGAAAAGTGGTTTTTCCACACTAATACAAGTGCAAAAGTGGGTTTTCCACACTATCACAAGTGCGAAAAGTGGTTTCCTGCACCAACACAAGTGCGAAAAGTGGTTTTTCAACACTAACACAAGTGCGAAAAGTGGTTTTTCAACACTAACACAAATGCAAAAGGTGTTTTTTCCACACTAATACAAGTGCAAAAGTGGTTTCCTGCACCAACACAAGTGCGAAAAGTGGTTTTTCAACACTAACACAAGTGCGAAAAGTGGTTTTTCAACACTAACACAAGTGCGAAAAGTGTTTTTTCCACACTAATACAATTGCAAAAGTGGTTTCCTGCACCAACACAAGTGCGAAAAGTGGTTTTTCAACACTAACACAAGTGCGAAAAGTGGTTTTTCAACACTAACACAAGTGCGAAAAGTGGTTTTTCAACACTAACACAAGTGCGAAAAGTGGTTTTTCAACACTAACACAAGTGCGAAAAGTGTTTTTTCCACACTAATACAAGTGCAAAAGTGGTTTCCTGCACCAACACAAGTGCGAAAAGTGGTTTTTCAACACTAACACAAGTGCGAAAAGTGTTTTTTCAACACTAACACAAGTGCGAAAAGTGTTTTTTCCACAATAATACAAGTGCAAAAGTGGTTTCCTGCACCAACACAAGTGCGAAAAGTGGTTTTTCAACACTAACACAAGTGCGAAAAGTGGTTTTTCAACACTAACACAAGTGCGAAAAGTGTTTTTTCCACACTAATATAAGTGAAAAAGTGGTTTTTCAACACTAACACAAGTGCGAAAAGTGGTTTTTCAACACTAACACAAGTGCGAAAAGTGGTTTTTCAACACTAACACAAGTGCGAAAAGTGGTTTTTCAACACTAACACAAGTGCGAAAAGTGGTTTTTCCACACTAATACAAGTGCAAAAGTGGTTTCCCGCACCAACACAAGTGCGAAAAGTGGTTTTTCAACACTAACACAAGTGCGAAAAGTGGTTTTTCAACACTATCACAAGTGCAAAAAGTGTTTTTTCCACACTAATACAAGTGCAAAAGTGGTTTCCTGCACCAACACAAGTGCGAAAAGTGGTTTTTCAACACTAACACAAGTGCGAAAAGTGTTTTTTCCACACTAATACAAGTGCAAAAGTGGTTTCCTGCACCAACACAAGTGTGAAAAGTGGTTTTTCAACACTAACACTAGTGCGAAAAGTGGTTTTTCAACACGAACACAAGTGCGAAAAGTGGTTTTTCCACACTAATACAAGTGCAAAAGTGGGTTTTCCACACTATCACAAGTGCGAAAAGTGGTTTCCTGCACCAACACAAGTGCGAAAAGTGGTTTTTCAACACTAACACAAGTGCGAAAAGTGGTTTTTCAACACTAACACAAATGCAAAAGGTGTTTTTTCCACACTAATACAAGTGCAAAAGTGGTTTCCTGCACCAACACAAGTGCGAAAAGTGGTTTTTCAACACTAACACAAGTGCGAAAAGTGGTTTTTCAACACTAACACAAGTGCGAAAAGTGTTTTTTCCACACTAATACAATTGCAAAAGTGGTTTCCTGCACCAACACAAGTGCGAAAAGTGGTTTTTCAACACTAACACAAGTGCGAAAAGTGGTTTTTCAACTCTAACACAAGTGCGAAAAGTGGTTTTTCAACACTAACACAAGTGCGAAAAGTGGTTTTTCAACACTAACACAAGTGCGAAAAGTGTTTTTTCCACACTAATACAAGTGCAAAAGTGGTTTCCTGCACCAACACAAGTGCGAAAAGTGGTTTTTCAACACTAACACAAGTGCGAAAAGTGGTTTTTCAACACTAACACAAGTGCGAAAAGTGGTTTTTCAACACTAACACAAGTGCGAAAAGTGTTTTTTCCACACTAATACAAGTGCAAAAGGGGTTTCCTGCACCAACACAAGTGCGAAAAGTGGTTTTTCAACACTAACACAAGTGCGAAAAGTGGTTTTTCAACACTAACACAAGTGCGAAAAGTGTTTTTTCCACACTAATACAAGTGCAAAAGTGGTTTCCTGCACCATCACAAGTGCGAAAAGTGGTTTTTCAACACTAACGCAAGTGCGAAAAGTGGTTTTTCAGCACTAACACAAGTGTGAAAAGTGGTTTTTCAACACTAACACAAGTGCGAAAAGTGTTTTTTCCACACTAATACAAGTGCAAAAGTGGTTTCCTGCACCAACACAAGTGCGAAAAGTGGTTTTTCAACACTAACACAAGTGCGAAAAGTGTTTTTTCCACACTAATACAAGTGCAAAAGTGGTTTCCTGCACCAACACAAGTGCGAAAAGTGGTTTTTCAACACTAACACAAGTGCGAAAAGTGGTTTTTCAACACTAACACAAGTGCGAAAAGTGGTTTTTCAACACTAACACAAGTGCGAAAAGTGTTTTTTCCACACTAATACAAGTGCAAAAGTGGTTTCCTGCACCAACACAAGTGCGAAAAGTGGTTTTTCAACACTAACACAAGTGTGAAAAGTGGCTTTTCAACACTAACAGAAGTGCGAAAAGTGTTTTTTCCAGACTAATACAAGTGCAAAAGTGGTTTCCTGCACCAACACAAGTGCGAAAAGTGGTTTTTCAACACTAACACAAGTGCGAAAAGTGGTTTTTCAACACTATCACAAGTGCAAAAAGTGTTTTTTCCACACTAATACAAGTGCAAAAGTGGTTTCCTGCACCAACACAAGTGCGAAAAGTGGTTTTTCAACACTATCACAAGTGCAAAAAGTGTTTTTTCCACACTAATACAAGTGCAAAAGTGGTTTCCTGCACCAACACAAGTGCGAAAAGTGGTTTTTCAACACTAACACAAGTGCGAAAAGTGTTTTTTCCACACTAATACAAGTGCAAAAGTGGTTTCCTGCACCAACACAAGTGCGAAAAGTGGTTTTTCAACACTAACACAAGTGCGAAAAGTGGTTTTTCAACACTAACACAAGTGCAAAAAGTGTTTTTTCCACACTAATACAAGTGCAAAAGTGGTTTCCTGCACCAACACAAGTGCGAAAAGTGGTTTTTCAACACTAACACAAGTGCGAAAAATGGTTTTTCAACAGTAACACAAGTGCGAAAAGTGGTTTTTCAACACTAACACAAGTGCGAAAAGTGGTTTTTCAACACTAACACAAGTGCGAAAAGTGTTTTTTCCACACTAATACAAGTGCAAAAGTGGTTTCCTGCACCAACACAAGTGCGAAAAGTGGTTTTTCAACACTAACACAAGTGCGAAAAGTGGTTTTTCAACACTAACACAAGTGCGAAAAGTGTTTTTTCCACACTAATACAAGTGCAAAAGTGGTTTCCTGCACCAACACAAGTGCGAAAAGTGGTTTTTCAACACTATCACAAGTGCAAAAAGTGTTTTTTCCACACTAATACAAGTGCAAAAGTGGTTTCCTGCACCAACACAAGTGCGAAAAGTGGTTTTTCAACACTATCACAAGTGTGAAAAGTGGTTTTTCAACACTAACACAAGTGTGAAAAGTGTTTTTTCCACAATAATACAAGTGCAAAAGTGGTTTCCTGCACCAACACAAGTGCGAAAAGTGGTTTTTCAACACTAACACAAGTGCGAAAAGTGTTTTTTCAACACTAACACAAGTGCGAAAAGTGTTTTTTCCACAATAATACATGTGCAAAAGTGGTTTCCTGCACCAACACAAGTGCGAAAAGTGGTTTTTCAACACTAACACAAGTGCGAAAAGTGGTTTTTCAACACTAACACAAGTGCGAAAAGTGTTTTTTCCACAATAATACATGTGCAAAAGTGGTTTCCTGCACCAACACAAGTGCGAAAAGTGGTTTTTCAACACTAACACAAGTGCGAAAAGTGTTTTTTCAACACTAACACAAGTGCGAAAAGTGTTTTTTCCACAATAATACATGTGCAAAAGTGGTTTCCTGCACCAACACAAGTGCGAAAAGTGGTTTTTCAACACTAACACAAGTGCGAAAAGTGGTTTTTCAACACTAACACAAGTGCGAAAAGTGTTTTTTCCACACTAATACAAGTGCAAAAGTGGTTTACTGCACCAACACAAGTGCGAAAAGTGGTTTTTCAACACTAACACAAGTGCGAACAGTGGTTTTTCAACACTAACACAAGTGCGAAAAGTGTTTTTTCCACACTAATACAATTGCAAAAGTGGTTTCCTGCACCAACACAAGTGCGAAAAGTGGTTTTTCAACACAAACACAAGTGCGAAAAGTGGATTTTCAACACTAACACAAGTGCGAAAAGTGGTTTTTCAACACAAGTGCGAAAAGTGTTTTTTCCACACTAATACAAGTGCAAAAGTGGTTTCCTGCACCAACACAAGTGCGAAAAGTGGTTTTTCAACACTAACACAAGTGCGAAAAGTGGTTTTTCAACACAAGTGCGAAAAGTGTTTTTTCCACAATAATACAAGTGCAAAAGTGGTTTCCTGCACCAACACAAGTGCGAAAAGTGGTTTTTCAACACTAACACAAGTGCGAAAAGTGGTTTTTCAACACTAACACAAGTGCGAAAAGTGGTTTTTCAACACTAACACAAGTGCGAAAAGTGTTTTTTCCACACTAATACAAGTGAAAAAGTGGTTTCCTCCACCAACACAAGTGCGAAAAGTGGTTTTTCAACATTAACACAAGTGCGAAAAGTGGTTTTTCAACACTAACACAAGTGTGAAAAGTGGTTTTTCAACACTAACACAAGTGCGAAAAGTGTTTTTTCGACACTAATACAAGCGCAAAAGTGGTTTCCTGCACCAACACAAGTGCGAAAAGTGGTTTTTCAACACTAACACAAGTGCGAAAAGTGGTTTTTCCACAGTAATACAAGTGCGAAAAGTGGTTTTTCCACACTAATACAAGTGCAAAAGTGGTTTCCTGCACCAACACAAGTGCGAAAAGTGGTTTTTCAACACTAACACAAGTGTGAAAAGTGGTTTTTCAACACTAACACAAGTGTGAAAAGTGTTTTTTCCACACTAATACAAGTGCAAAAGTGGTTTCCTGCACCAACACAAGTGCAAAAGTGGTTTCCTGCACCAACACAAGTGCAAAAAGTGGTTTTTCAACACTAACACAAGTGCGAAAAGTGGTTTTTCAACACTAACACAAGTGTGAAAAGTGTTTTTTCCCCACTAATACAAGTGCAAAAGTGGTTCCTGCACCAACACAATTGCGAAAAGTGGTTTTTCAACACTAACACAAGTGCGAAAAGTGGTTTTTCAACACTAACACAAGTGCGAAAAGTGGTTTTCCAACGCTAACACAAGTGCGAAAAGTGGTTTTTCAACACTAACAAAAGTGCGAAAAGTGTTTTTTCCACACTAATACAAGTGCAAAAGTGGTTTCCTGCACCAACACAAGTGCGAAAAGTGGTTTTTCAACACTAACACAAGTGCGAAAAGTGGTTTTTCAACACTAAAACAAGTGCGAAAAGTGATTTTTCCACACTAATACAAGTGCAAAAGTGGTTTCCTGCACCAACACAAGTGCGAAAAGTGGTTTTTCAACACTAACACAAGTGCGAAAAGTGGTTTTTCAACACTAACACAAGTGCGAAAAGTGGTTTTTCAACACTATCACAAGTGCAAAAAGGTTTTTTCCACACTAATACAAGTGCAAAAGTGTTTTCCTGCACCAACACAAGTGCGAAAAGTGGTTTTTCAACACTAACACAAGTGCGAAAAGTGGTTTTTCAACACTATCACAAGTGCAAAAAGTGTTTTTTCCACACTAATACAAGTGCAAAAGTGGTTTCCTGCACCAACACAAGTGCGAAAAGTGGTTTTTCAACACTAACACAAGTGCGAAAAGTGTTTTTTCAACACTAACACAAGTGCGAAAAGTGTTTTTTCCACAATAATACAAGTGCAAAAGTGGTTTCCTGCACCAACACAAGTGCGAAAAGTGGTTTTTCAACACTAACACAAGTGCGAAAAGTGTTTTTTCAACACTAACACAAGTGCGAAAAGTGTTTTTTCCACAATAATACATGTGCAAAAGTGGTTTCCTGCACCAACACAAGTGCGAAAAGTGGTTTTTCAACACTAACACAAGTGCGAAAAGTGGTTTTTCAACACTAACACAAGTGCGAAAAGTGTTTTTTCCACACTAATACAAGTGCAAAAGTGGTTTACTGCACCAACACAAGTGCGAAAAGTGGTTTTTCAACACTAACACCAGTGCGAACAGTGGTTTTTCAACACTAACACAAGTGCGAAAAGTGTTTTTTCCACACTAATACAATTGCAAAAGTGGTTTCCTGCACCAACACAAGTGCGAAAAGTGGTTTTTCAACACTAACACAAGTGCGAAAAGTGGTTTTTCAACACTAACACAAGTGCGAAAAGTGGTTTTTCAACACTAACACAAGTGTGAAATGTGGATTTTCAACACTAACACAAGTGCGAAAAGTGTTTTTTCCACACTAATACAAGTGCAAAAGTGGTTTACTGCACCAACACAAGTGCGAAAAGTGGTTTTCAAAACTAACACAAGTGCGAAAAGTGGTTTTTCCACACTAACACAAGTGCGAAAAGTGTTTTTTCCACACTAATACAAGTGCAAAAGTGGTTTCCTGCACCAACACAATTGCGAAAAGTGGTTTTTCAACACTAACACAAGTGTGAAAAGTGGTTTTTCAACACTATCACAAGTGCAAAAAGTGTTTTTTCCACACTATCACAAGTGCAAAAAGTGTTTTTTCCACACTAATACAAGTGCAAAAGTGGTTTCCTGCACCAACACAAGTGCGAAAAGTGGTTTTTCAACACTATCACAAGTGCAAAAAGTGTTTTTTCCACACTAATACAAGTGCAAAAGTGGTTTCCTGCACCAACACAAGTGCGAAAAGTGGTTTTTCAACACTAACACAAGTGCGAAAAGTGTTTTTTCCACACTAATACAAGTGCAAAAGTGGTTTTTCAACACTAACACAAGTGCGAAAAGTGGTTTTTCAACACTAACACAAGTGCGAAAAGTGGTTTTTCAACACTAACACAAGTGCAAAAAGTGTTTTTTCCACACTAATACAAGTGCAAAAGTTGTTTCCTGCACCAACACAAGTGCGAAAAGTGGTTTTTCAACACTAACACAAGTGCGAAAAGTGGTTTTTCAACACTAACACAAGTGCGAAAAGTGGTTTTTCAACACTAACACAAGTGCGAAAAGTGGTTTTTCAACACTAACACAAGTGCGAAAAGTGTTTTTTCCACACTAATACAAGTGCAAAAGTGGTTTCCTGCACCAACACAAGTGCGAAAAGTGGTTTTTCAACACTAACACAAGTGCGAAAAGTGGTTTTTCAACACTAACACAAGTGCGAAAAGTGTTTTTTCCACACTAATACAAGTGCAAAAGTGGTTTCCTGCACCAACACAAGTGCGAAAAGTGGTTTTTCAACACTAACACAAGTGCGAAAAGTGGTTTTTCAACACTATCACAAGTGCAAAAAGTGTTTTTTCCACACTAATACAAGTGCAAAAGTGGTTTCCTGCACCAACACAAGTGCGAAAAGTGGTTTTTCAACACTATCACAAGTGTGAAAAGTGGTTTTTCAACACTAACACAAGTGCGAAAAGTGTTTTTTCCACACTAATACAAGTGCAAAAGTGGTTTCCTGCACCAACACAAGTGCGAAAAGTGGTTTTTCAACACTAACACAAGTGCAAAAAGTGTTTTTTCAACACTAACACAAGTGCGAAAAGTGTTTTTCCACAATAATACAAGTGCAAAAGTGGTTTCCTGCACCAACACAAGTGCGAAAAGTGGTTTTTCAACACTAACACAAGTGCGAAAAGTGTTTTTTCAACACTAACACAAGTGCGAAAAATGTTTTTTCCACAATAATCCATGTGCAAAAGTGGTTTCCTGCACCAACACAAGTGCGAAAAGTGGTTTTTCAACACTAACACAAGTGCGAACAGTGGTTTTTCAACAATAACACAAGTGCGAAAAGTGTTTTTTCCACACTAATACAATTGCAAAAGTGGTTTCCTGCACCAACACAAGTGCGAAAGGTGGTTTTTCAACACAAACAAAAGTGCGAAAAGTGGATTTTCAACACTAACACAAGTGCGAAAAGTGGTTTTTCAACACAAGTGCGAAAAGTGTTTTTTCCACACTAATACAAGTGCAAAAGTGGTTTCCTGCACCAACACAAGTGCGAAAAGTGGTTTTTCAACACTAACACAGGTGCGAAAAGTGGTTTTTCAACACAAGTGCGAAAAGTGTTTTTTCCACAATAATACAAGTGCAAAAGTGGTTTCCTGCACCAACACAAGTGCGAAAAGTGGTTTTTCAACACTAACACAAGTGCGAAAAGTGGTTTTTCAACACTAACACAAGTGCGAAAAGTGTTTTTTCCACACTAATACAAGTGAAAAAGTGGTTTCCTCCACCAACACAAGTGCGAAAAGTGGTTTTTCAACACTAACACAAGTGCGAAAAGTGGTTTTTCAACACTAACACAAGTGTGAAAAGTGGTTTTTCAACACTAACACAAGTGCGAAAAGTGTTTTTTCGACACTAATACAAGCGCAAAAGTGGTTTCCTGCATCAACACATGTGCGAAAAGTGGTTTTTCAACACTAACACAAGTGCGAAAAGTGGTTTTTCCACAGTAATACAAGTGCGAAAAGTGGTTTTTCCACACTAATACAAGTGCAAAAGTGGTTTCCTGCACCAACACAAGTGCGAAAAGTGGTTTTTCAACACTAACACAAGTGTGAAAAGTGGTTTTTCAACACTAACACAAGTGTGAAAAGTGTTTTTTCCACACTAATACAAGTGCAAAAGTGGTTTCCTGCACCAACACAAGTGCAAAAGTGGTTTCCTGCACCAACACAAGTGCAAAAAGTGGTTTTTCAACACTAACACAAGTGCGAAAAGTGGTTTTTCAACACTAACACAAGTGTGAAAAGTGTTTTTTCCCCACTAATACAAGTGCAAAAGTGGTTCCTGCACCAACACAAGTGCGAAAAGTGGTTTTTCAACACTAACACAAGTGCGAAAAGTGGTTTTTCAACACTAACAAAAGTGCGAAAAGTGTTTTTTCCACACTAATACAAGTGCAAAAGTGGTTTCCTGCACCAACACAAGTGCGAAAAGTGGTTTTTCAACACTAAAACAAGTGCGAAAAGTGGTTTTTCCACACTAATACAAGTGCAAAAGTGGTTTCCTGCACCAACACAAGTGCGAAAAGTGGTTTTTCAACACTAACACAAGTGCGAAAAGTGGTTTTTCAACACTAACACAAGTGCGAAAAGTGGATTTTCAACACTATCACAAGTGCAAAAAGGTTTTTTCCACACTAATACAAGTGCAAAAGTGTTTTCCTGCACCAACACAAGTGCGAAAAGTGGTTTTTCAACACTAACACAAGTGCGAAAAGTGGTTTTTCAACACTATCACAAGTGCAAAAAGTGTTTTTTCCACACTAATACAAGTGCAAAAGTGGTTTCCTGCACCAACACAAGTGCGAAAAGTGGTTTTTCAACACTAACACAAGTGCGAAAAGTGTTTTTTCAACACTAACACAAGTGCGAAAAGTGTTTTTTCCACAATAATACAAGTGCAAAAGTGGTTTCCTGCACCAACACAAGTGCGAAAAGTGGTTTTTCAACACTAACACAAGTGCGAAAAGTGGTTTTTCAACACTAACACAAGTGCGAAAAGTGTTTTTTCAACACTAACACAAGTGCGAAAAGTGTTTTTTTCACAATAATACATGTGCAAAAGTGGTTTCCTGCACCAACACAAGTGCGAAAAGTGGTTTTTCAACACTAACACAAGTGCGAAAAGTGGTTTTTCAACACTAACACAAGTGCGAAAAGTGTTTTTTCCACACTAATACAAGTGCAAAAGTGGTTTACTGCACCAACACAAGTGCGAAAAGTGGTTTTTCATCACTAACACAAGTGCGAACAGTGGTTTTTCAACACTAACACAAGTGCGAAAAGTGTTTTTTCCACACTAATACAATTGCAAAAGTGGTTTCCTGCACCAACACAAGTGCGAAAAGTGGTTTTTCAACACTAACACAAGTGCGAAAAGTGGTTTTTCAACACTAACACAAGTGCGAAAAGTGGTTTTTCAACACTAACACAAGTGTGAAATGTGGATTTTCAACACTAACACAAGTGCGAAAAGTGTTTTTTCCACACTAATACAAGTGCAAAAGTGGTTTCCTGCACCAACACAAGTGCGATAAGTGGTTTTTCAACACTAACACAAGTGCGAAAAGTGGTTTTTCAACACTAACACAAGTGCGAAAAGTGTTTTTTCCACACTAATACAAGTGCAAAAGTGGTTTCCTGCACCAACACAAGTGCGAAAAGTGGTTTTTCAACACTAACACAAGTGCGAAAAGTGGTTTTTCAACACTATCACAAGTGCAAAAAGTGTTTTTTCCACACTAATACAAGTGCAAAAGTGGTTTCCTGCACCAACACAAGTGCGAAAAGTGGTTTTTCAACACTATCACAAGTGTGAAAAGTGGTTTTTCAACACTAACACAAGTGCGAAAAGTGTTTTTTCCACACTAATACAAGTGCAAAAGTGGTTTCCTGCACCAACACAAGTGCGAAAAGTGGTTTTTCAACACTAACACAAGTGCAAAAAGTGTTTTTTCAACACTAACACAAGTGCGAAAAGTGTTTTTCCACAATAATACAAGTGCAAAAGTGGTTTCCTGCACCAACACAAGTGCGAAAAGTGGTTTTTCAACACTAACACAAGTGCGAAAAGTGTTTTTTCAACACTAACACAAGTGCGAAAAATGTTTTTTCCACAATAATCCATGTGCAAAAGTGGTTTCCTGCACCAACACAAGTGCGAAAAGTGGTTTTTCAACACTAACACAAGTGCGAACAGTGGTTTTTCAACAATAACACAAGTGCGAAAAGTGTTTTTTCCACACTAATACAATTGCAAAAGTGGTTTCCTGCACCAACACAAGTGCGAAAAGTGGTTTTTCAACACAAACAAAAGTGCGAAAAGTGGATTTTCAACACTAACACAAGTGCGAAAAGTGGTTTTTCAACACAAGTGCGAAAAGTGTTTTTTCCACACTAATACAAGTGCAAAAGTGGTTTCCTGCACCAACACAAGTGCGAAAAGTGGTTTTTCAACACTAACACAAGTGCGAAAAGTGGTTTTTCAACACAAGTGCGAAAAGTGTTTTTTCCACAATAATACAAGTGCAAAAGTGGTTTCCTGCACCAACACAAGTGCGAAAAGTGGTTTTTCAACACTAACACAAGTGCGAAAAGTGTTTTTTCCACACTAATACAAGTGCAAAAGTGGTTTCCTGCACCAACACAAGTGCGAAAAGTGGTTTTTCAACACTAACACAAGTGCGAAAAGTGTTTTTTCCACACTAATACAAGTGCAAAAGTGGTTTCCTGCACCAACACAAGTGCGAAAAGTGGTTTTTCAACACTAACACAAGTGCGAAAAGTGGTTTTTCAACACTAACACAAGTGCGAAAAGTGGTTTTTCAACACTAACACAAGTGCGAAAAGTGTTTTTTCCACACTAATACAAGTGCAAAAGTGGTTTCCTGCACCAACACAAGTGCGAAAAGTGGTTTTTCAACACTAACACAAGTGTGAAAAGTGGCTTTTCAACACTAACAGAAGTGCGAAAAGTGTTTTTTCCAGACTAATACAAGTGCAAAAGTGGTTTCCTGCACCAACACAAGTGCGAAAAGTGGTTTTTCAACACTAACACAAGTGCGAAAAGTGGTTTTTCAACACTATCACAAGTGCAAAAAGTGTTTTTTCCACACTAATACAAGTGCAAAAGTGGTTTCCTGCACCAACACAAGTGCGAAAAGTGGTTTTTCAACACTATCACAAGTGCAAAAAGTGTTTTTTCCACACTAATACAAGTGCAAAAGTGGTTTCCTGCACCAACACAAGTGCGAAAAGTGGTTTTTCAACACTAACACAAGTGCGAAAAGTGTTTTTTCCACACTAATACAAGTGCAAAAGTGGTTTCCTGCACCAACACAAGTGCGAAAAGTGGTTTTTCAACACTAACACAAGTGCGAAAAGTGGTTTTTCAACACTAACACAAGTGCAAAAAGTGTTTTTTCCACACTAATACAAGTGCAAAAGTGGTTTCCTGCACCAACACAAGTGCGAAAAGTGGTTTTTCAACACTAACACAAGTGCGAAAAATGGTTTTTCAACAGTAACACAAGTGCGAAAAGTGGTTTTTCAACACTAACACAAGTGCGAAAAGTGGTTTTTCAACACTAACACAAGTGCGAAAAGTGTTTTTTCCACACTAATACAAGTGCAAAAGTGGTTTCCTGCACCAACACAAGTGCGAAAAGTGGTTTTTCAACACTAACACAAGTGCGAAAAGTGGTTTTTCAACACTAACACAAGTGCGAAAAGTGTTTTTTCCACACTAATACAAGTGCAAAAGTGGTTTCCTGCACCAACACAAGTGCGAAAAGTGGTTTTTCAACACTATCACAAGTGCAAAAAGTGTTTTTTCCACACTAATACAAGTGCAAAAGTGGTTTCCTGCACCAACACAAGTGCGAAAAGTGGTTTTTCAACACTATCACAAGTGTGAAAAGTGGTTTTTCAACACTAACACAAGTGTGAAAAGTGTTTTTTCCACAATAATACAAGTGCAAAAGTGGTTTCCTGCACCAACACAAGTGCGAAAAGTGGTTTTTCAACACTAACACAAGTGCGAAAAGTGTTTTTTCAACACTAACACAAGTGCGAAAAGTGTTTTTTCCACAATAATACATGTGCAAAAGTGGTTTCCTGCACCAACACAAGTGCGAAAAGTGGTTTTTCAACACTAACACAAGTGCGAAAAGTGGTTTTTCAACACTAACACAAGTGCGAAAAGTGTTTTTTCCACAATAATACATGTGCAAAAGTGGTTTCCTGCACCAACACAAGTGCGAAAAGTGGTTTTTCAACACTAACACAAGTGCGAAAAGTGTTTTTTCAACACTAACACAAGTGCGAAAAGTGTTTTTTCCACAATAATACATGTGCAAAAGTGGTTTCCTGCACCAACACAAGTGCGAAAAGTGGTTTTTCAACACTAACACAAGTGCGAAAAGTGGTTTTTCAACACTAACACAAGTGCGAAAAGTGTTTTTTCCACACTAATACAAGTGCAAAAGTGGTTTACTGCACCAACACAAGTGCGAAAAGTGGTTTTTCAACACTAACACAAGTGCGAACAGTGGTTTTTCAACACTAACACAAGTGCGAAAAGTGTTTTTTCCACACTAATACAATTGCAAAAGTGGTTTCCTGCACCAACACAAGTGCGAAAAGTGGTTTTTCAACACAAACACAAGTGCGAAAAGTGGATTTTCAACACTAACACAAGTGCGAAAAGTGGTTTTTCAACACAAGTGCGAAAAGTGTTTTTTCCACACTAATACAAGTGCAAAAGTGGTTTCCTGCACCAACACAAGTGCGAAAAGTGGTTTTTCAACACTAACACAAGTGCGAAAAGTGGTTTTTCAACACAAGTGCGAAAAGTGTTTTTTCCACAATAATACAAGTGCAAAAGTGGTTTCCTGCACCAACACAAGTGCGAAAAGTGGTTTTTCAACACTAACACAAGTGCGAAAAGTGGTTTTTCAACACTAACACAAGTGCGAAAAGTGGTTTTTCAACACTAACACAAGTGCGAAAAGTGTTTTTTCCACACTAATACAAGTGAAAAAGTGGTTTCCTCCACCAACACAAGTGCGAAAAGTGGTTTTTCAACATTAACACAAGTGCGAAAAGTGGTTTTTCAACACTAACACAAGTGTGAAAAGTGGTTTTTCAACACTAACACAAGTGCGAAAAGTGTTTTTTCGACACTAATACAAGCGCAAAAGTGGTTTCCTGCACCAACACAAGTGCGAAAAGTGGTTTTTCAACACTAACACAAGTGCGAAAAGTGGTTTTTCCACAGTAATACAAGTGCGAAAAGT
Source organism: Myxine glutinosa (assembly GCF_964187855.1). Lineage (NCBI taxonomy): Eukaryota > Metazoa > Chordata > Myxini > Myxiniformes > Myxinidae > Myxine > Myxine glutinosa. The sequence continues at coordinate 78,853 of NW_027616874.1, read as the reverse complement.
GGTTTTTCCACACTAATACAAGTGCAAAAGTGGTTTCCTGCACCAACACAAGTGCGAAAAGTGGTTTTTCAACACTAACACAAGTGTGAAAAGTGGTTTTTCAACACTAACACAAGTGTGAAAAGTGTTTTTTCCACACTAATACAAGTGCAAAAGTGGTTTCCTGCACCAACACAAGTGCAAAAGTGGTTTCCTGCACCAACACAAGTGCAAAAAGTGGTTTTTCAACACTAACACAAGTGCGAAAAGTGGTTTTTCAACACTAACACAAGTGTGAAAAGTGTTTTTTCCCCACTAATACAAGTGCAAAAGTGGTTCCTGCACCAACACAATTGCGAAAAGTGGTTTTTCAACACTAACACAAGTGCGAAAAGTGGTTTTTCAACACTAACACAAGTGCGAAAAGTGGTTTTCCAACGCTAACACAAGTGCGAAAAGTGGTTTTTCAACACTAACAAAAGTGCGAAAAGTGTTTTTTCCACACTAATACAAGTGCAAAAGTGGTTTCCTGCACCAACACAAGTGCGAAAAGTGGTTTTTCAACACTAACACAAGTGCGAAAAGTGGTTTTTCAACACTAAAACAAGTGCGAAAAGTGATTTTTCCACACTAATACAAGTGCAAAAGTGGTTTCCTGCACCAACACAAGTGCGAAAAGTGGTTTTTCAACACTAACACAAGTGCGAAAAGTGGTTTTTCAACACTAACACAAGTGCGAAAAGTGGTTTTTCAACACTATCACAAGTGCAAAAAGGTTTTTTCCACACTAATACAAGTGCAAAAGTGTTTTCCTGCACCAACACAAGTGCGAAAAGTGGTTTTTCAACACTAACACAAGTGCGAAAAGTGGTTTTTCAACACTATCACAAGTGCAAAAAGTGTTTTTTCCACACTAATACAAGTGCAAAAGTGGTTTCCTGCACCAACACAAGTGCGAAAAGTGGTTTTTCAACACTAACACAAGTGCGAAAAGTGTTTTTTCAACACTAACACAAGTGCGAAAAGTGTTTTTTCCACAATAATACAAGTGCAAAAGTGGTTTCCTGCACCAACACAAGTGCGAAAAGTGGTTTTTCAACACTAACACAAGTGCGAAAAGTGTTTTTTCAACACTAACACAAGTGCGAAAAGTGTTTTTTCCACAATAATACATGTGCAAAAGTGGTTTCCTGCACCAACACAAGTGCGAAAAGTGGTTTTTCAACACTAACACAAGTGCGAAAAGTGGTTTTTCAACACTAACACAAGTGCGAAAAGTGTTTTTTCCACACTAATACAAGTGCAAAAGTGGTTTACTGCACCAACACAAGTGCGAAAAGTGGTTTTTCAACACTAACACCAGTGCGAACAGTGGTTTTTCAACACTAACACAAGTGCGAAAAGTGTTTTTTCCACACTAATACAATTGCAAAAGTGGTTTCCTGCACCAACACAAGTGCGAAAAGTGGTTTTTCAACACTAACACAAGTGCGAAAAGTGGTTTTTCAACACTAACACAAGTGCGAAAAGTGGTTTTTCAACACTAACACAAGTGTGAAATGTGGATTTTCAACACTAACACAAGTGCGAAAAGTGTTTTTTCCACACTAATACAAGTGCAAAAGTGGTTTACTGCACCAACACAAGTGCGAAAAGTGGTTTTCAAAACTAACACAAGTGCGAAAAGTGGTTTTTCCACACTAACACAAGTGCGAAAAGTGTTTTTTCCACACTAATACAAGTGCAAAAGTGGTTTCCTGCACCAACACAAGTGCGAAAAGTGGTTTTTCAACACTAACACAAGTGTGAAAAGTGGTTTTTCAACACTATCACAAGTGCAAAAAGTGTTTTTTCCACACTATCACAAGTGCAAAAAGTGTTTTTTCCACACTAATACAAGTGCAAAAGTGGTTTCCTGCACCAACACAAGTGCGAAAGGTGGTTTTTCAACACTATCACAAGTGCAAAAAGTGTTTTTTCCACACTAATACAAGTGCAAAAGTGGTTTCCTGCACCAACACAAGTGCGAAAAGTGGTTTTTCAACACTAACACAAGTGCGAAAAGTGTTTTTTCCACACTAATACAAGTGCAAAAGTGGTTTTTCAACACTAACACAAGTGCGAAAAGTGGTTTTTCAACACTAACACAAGTGCGAAAAGTGGTTTTTCAACACTAACACAAGTGCAAAAAGTGTTTTTTCCACACTAATACAAGTGCAAAAGTTGTTTCCTGCACCAACACAAGTGCGAAAAGTGGTTTTTCAACACTAACACAAGTGCGAAAAGTGGTTTTTCAACACTAACACAAGTGCGAAAAGTGGTTTTTCAACACTAACACAAGTGCGAAAAGTGGTTTTTCAACACTAACACAAGTGCGAAAAGTGTTTTTTCCACACTAATACAAGTGCAAAAGTGGTTTCCTGCACCAACACAAGTGCGAAAAGTGGTTTTTCAACACTAACACAAGTGCGAAAAGTGGTTTTTCAACACTAACACAAGTGCGAAAAGTGTTTTTTCCACACTAATACAAGTGCAAAAGTGGTTTCCTGCACCAACACAAGTGCGAAAAGTGGTTTTTCAACACTAACACAAGTGCGAAAAGTGGTTTTTCAACACTATCACAAGTGCAAAAAGTGTTTTTTCCACACTAATACAAGTGCAAAAGTGGTTTCCTGCACCAACACAAGTGCGAAAAGTGGTTTTTCAACACTATCACAAGTGTGAAAAGTGGTTTTTCAACACTAACACAAGTGCGAAAAGTGTTTTTTCCACACTAATACAAGTGCAAAAGTGGTTTCCTGCACCAACACAAGTGCGAAAAGTGGTTTTTCAACACTAACACAAGTGCAAAAAGTGTTTTTTCAACACTAACACAAGTGCGAAAAGTGTTTTTCCACAATAATACAAGTGCAAAAGTGGTTTCCTGCACCAACACAAGTGCGAAAAGTGGTTTTTCAACACTAACACAAGTGCGAAAAGTGTTTTTTCAACACTAACACAAGTGCGAAAAATGTTTTTTCCACAATAATACATGTGCAAAAGTGGTTTCCTGCACCAACACAAGTGCGAAAAGTGGTTTTTCAACACTAACACAAGTGCGAAAAGTGGTTTTTCAACACTAACACAAGTGCGAAAAGTGTTTTTTCCACACTAATACAAGTGCAAAAGTGGTTTACTGCACCAACACAAGTGCGAAAAGTGGTTTTTCAACACTAACACAAGTGCGAACAGTGGTTTTTCAACACTAACACAAGTGCGAAAAGTGTTTTTTCCACACTAATACAATTGCAAAAGTGGTTTCCTGCACCAACACAAGTGCGAAAAGTGGTTTTTCAACACAAACACAAGTGCGAAAAGTGGATTTTCAACACTAACACAAGTGCGAAAAGTGGTTTTTCAACACAAGTGCGAAAAGTGTTTTTTCCACACTAATACAAGTGCAAAAGTGGTTTCCTGCACCAACACAAGTGCGAAAAGTGGTTTTTCAACACTAACACAAGTGCGAAAAGTGGTTTTTCAACACAAGTGCGAAAAGTGTTTTTTCCACAATAATACAAGTGCAAAAGTGGTTTCCTGCACCAACACAAGTGCGAAAAGTGGTTTTTCAACACTAACACAAGTGCGAAAAGTGGTTTTTCAACACTAACACAAGTGCGAAAAGTGGTTTTTCAACACTAACACAAGTGCGAAAAGTGTTTTTTCCACACTAATACAAGTGAAAAAGTGGTTTCCTCCACCAACACAAGTGCGAAAAGTGGTTTTTCAACATTAACACAAGTGCGAAAAGTGGTTTTTCAACACTAACACAAGTGTGAAAAGTGGTTTTTCAACACTAACACAAGTGCGAAAAGTGTTTTTTCGACACTAATACAAGCGCAAAAGTGGTTTCCTGCACCAACACAAGTGCGAAAAGTGGTTTTTCAACACTAACACAAGTGCGAAAAGTGGTTTTTCCACAGTAATACAAGTGCGAAAAGTGGTTTTTCCACACTAATACAAGTGCAAAAGTGGTTTCCTGCACCAACACAAGTGCGAAAAGTGGTTTTTCAACACTAACACAAGTGTGAAAAGTGGTTTTTCAACACTAACACAAGTGTGAAAAGTGTTTTTTCCACACTAATACAAGTGCAAAAGTGGTTTCCTGCACCAACACAAGTGCAAAAGTGGTTTCCTGCACCAACACAAGTGCAAAAAGTGGTTTTTCAACACTAACACAAGTGCGAAAAGTGGTTTTTCAACACTAACACAAGTGTGAAAAGTGTTTTTTCCCCACTAATACAAGTGCAAAAGTGGTTCCTGCACCAACACAATTGCGAAAAGTGGTTTTTCAACACTAACACAAGTGCGAAAAGTGGTTTTTCAACACTAACACAAGTGCGAAAAGTGGTTTTCCAACGCTAACACAAGTGCGAAAAGTGGTTTTTCAACACTAACAAAAGTGCGAAAAGTGTTTTTTCCACACTAATACAAGTGCAAAAGTGGTTTCCTGCACCAACACAAGTGCGAAAAGTGGTTTTTCAACACTAACACAAGTGCGAAAAGTGGTTTTTCAACACTAAAACAAGTGCGAAAAGTGATTTTTCCACACTAATACAAGTGCAAAAGTGGTTTCCTGCACCAACACAAGTGCGAAAAGTGGTTTTTCAACACTAACACAAGTGCGAAAAGTGGTTTTTCAACACTAACACAAGTGCGAAAAGTGGTTTTTCAACACTATCACAAGTGCAAAAAGGTTTTTTCCACACTAATACAAGTGCAAAAGTGTTTTCCTGCACCAACACAAGTGCGAAAAGTGGTTTTTCAACACTAACACAAGTGCGAAAAGTGGTTTTTCAACACTATCACAAGTGCAAAAAGTGTTTTTTCCACACTAATACAAGTGCAAAAGTGGTTTCCTGCACCAACACAAGTGCGAAAAGTGGTTTTTCAACACTAACACAAGTGCGAAAAGTGTTTTTTCAACACTAACACAAGTGCGAAAAGTGTTTTTTCCACAATAATACAAGTGCAAAAGTGGTTTCCTGCACCAACACAAGTGCGAAAAGTGGTTTTTCAACACTAACACAAGTGCGAAAAGTGTTTTTTCAACACTAACACAAGTGCGAAAAGTGTTTTTTCCACAATAATACATGTGCAAAAGTGGTTTCCTGCACCAACACAAGTGCGAAAAGTGGTTTTTCAACACTAACACAAGTGCGAAAAGTGGTTTTTCAACACTAACACAAGTGCGAAAAGTGTTTTTTCCACACTAATACAAGTGCAAAAGTGGTTTACTGCACCAACACAAGTGCGAAAAGTGGTTTTTCAACACTAACACCAGTGCGAACAGTGGTTTTTCAACACTAACACAAGTGCGAAAAGTGTTTTTTCCACACTAATACAATTGCAAAAGTGGTTTCCTGCACCAACACAAGTGCGAAAAGTGGTTTTTCAACACTAACACAAGTGCGAAAAGTGGTTTTTCAACACTAACACAAGTGCGAAAAGTGGTTTTTCAACACTAACACAAGTGTGAAATGTGGATTTTCAACACTAACACAAGTGCGAAAAGTGTTTTTTCCACACTAATACAAGTGCAAAAGTGGTTTACTGCACCAACACAAGTGCGAAAAGTGGTTTTCAAAACTAACACAAGTGCGAAAAGTGGTTTTTCCACACTAACACAAGTGCGAAAAGTGTTTTTTCCACACTAATACAAGTGCAAAAGTGGTTTCCTGCACCAACACAAGTGCGAAAAGTGGTTTTTCAACACTAACACAAGTGTGAAAAGTGGTTTTTCAACACTATCACAAGTGCAAAAAGTGTTTTTTCCACACTATCACAAGTGCAAAAAGTGTTTTTTCCACACTAATACAAGTGCAAAAGTGGTTTCCCTGCACCAACACAAGTGCGAAAGGTGGTTTTTCAACACTATCACAAGTGCAAAAAGTGTTTTTTCCACACTAATACAAGTGCAAAAGTGGTTTCCTGCACCAACACAAGTGCGAAAAGTGGTTTTTCAACACTAACACAAGTGCGAAAAGTGGTTTTTCAACACTAACACAAGTGCGAAAAGTGGTTTTTCAACACTAACACAAGTGTGAAATGTGGATTTTCAACACTAACACAAGTGCGAAAAGTGTTTTTTCCACACTAATACAAGTGCAAAAGTGGTTTACTGCACCAACACAAGTGCGAAAAGTGGTTTTCAAAACTAACACAAGTGCGAAAAGTGGTTTTTCCACACTAACACAAGTGCGAAAAGTGTTTTTTCCACACTAATACAAGTGCAAAAGTGGTTTCCTGCACCAACACAAGTGCGAAAAGTGGTTTTTCAACACTAACACAAGTGTGAAAAGTGGTTTTTCAACACTATCACAAGTGCAAAAAGTGTTTTTTCCACACTATCACAAGTGCAAAAAGTGTTTTTTCCACACTAATACAAGTGCAAAAGTGGTTTCCTGCACCAACACAAGTGCGAAAGGTGGTTTTTCAACACTATCACAAGTGCAAAAAGTGTTTTTTCCACACTAATACAAGTGCAAAAGTGGTTTCCTGCACCAACACAAGTGCGAAAAGTGGTTTTTCAACACTAACACAAGTGCGAAAAGTGTTTTTTCCACACTAATACAAGTGCAAAAGTGGTTTTTCAACACTAACACAAGTGCGAAAAGTGGTTTTTCAACACTAACACAAGTGCGAAAAGTGGTTTTTCAACACTAACACAAGTGCAAAAAGTGTTTTTTCCACACTAATACAAGTGCAAAAGTTGTTTCCTGCACCAACACAAGTGCGAAAAGTGGTTTTTCAACACTAACACAAGTGCGAAAAGTGGTTTTTCAACACTAACACAAGTGCGAAAAGTGGTTTTTCAACACTAACACAAGTGCGAAAAGTGGTTTTTCAACACTAACACAAGTGCGAAAAGTGTTTTTTCCACACTAATACAAGTGCAAAAGTGGTTTCCTGCACCAACACAAGTGCGAAAAGTGGTTTTTCAACACTAACACAAGTGCGAAAAGTGGTTTTTCAACACTAACACAAGTGCGAAAAGTGTTTTTTCCACACTAATACAAGTGCAAAAGTGGTTTCCTGCACCAACACAAGTGCGAAAAGTGGTTTTTCAACACTAACACAAGTGCGAAAAGTGGTTTTTCAACACTATCACAAGTGCAAAAAGTGTTTTTTCCACACTAATACAAGTGCAAAAGTGGTTTCCTGCACCAACACAAGTGCGAAAAGTGGTTTTTCAACACTATCACAAGTGTGAAAAGTGGTTTTTCAACACTAACACAAGTGCGAAAAGTGTTTTTTCCACACTAATACAAGTGCAAAAGTGGTTTCCTGCACCAACACAAGTGCGAAAAGTGGTTTTTCAACACTAACACAAGTGCAAAAAGTGTTTTTTCAACACTAACACAAGTGCGAAAAGTGTTTTTCCACAATAATACAAGTGCAAAAGTGGTTTCCTGCACCAACACAAGTGCGAAAAGTGGTTTTTCAACACTAACACAAGTGCGAAAAGTGTTTTTTCAACACTAACACAAGTGCGAAAAATGTTTTTTCCACAATAATCCATGTGCAAAAGTGGTTTCCTGCACCAACACAAGTGCGAAAAGTGGTTTTTCAACACTAACACAAGTGCGAACAGTGGTTTTTCAACAATAACACAAGTGCGAAAAGTGTTTTTTCCACACTAATACAATTGCAAAAGTGGTTTCCTGCACCAACACAAGTGCGAAAGGTGGTTTTTCAACACAAACAAAAGTGCGAAAAGTGGATTTTCAACACTAACACAAGTGCGAAAAGTGGTTTTTCAACACAAGTGCGAAAAGTGTTTTTTCCACACTAATACAAGTGCAAAAGTGGTTTCCTGCACCAACACAAGTGCGAAAAGTGGTTTTTCAACACTAACACAAGTGCGAAAAGTGGTTTTTCAACACAAGTGCGAAAAGTGTTTTTTCCACAATAATACAAGTGCAAAAGTGGTTTCCTGCACCAACACAAGTGCGAAAAGTGGTTTTTCAACACTAACACAAGTGCGAAAAGTGGTTTTTCAACACTAACACAAGTGCGAAAAGTGTTTTTTCCACACTAATACAAGTGAAAAAGTGGTTTCCTCCACCAACACAAGTGCGAAAAGTGGTTTTTCAACACTAACACAAGTGCGAAAAGTGGTTTTTCAACACTAACACAAGTGTGAAAAGTGGTTTTTCAACACTAACACAAGTGCGAAAAGTGTTTTTTCGACACTAATACAAGCGCAAAAGTGGTTTCCTGCATCAACACATGTGCGAAAAGTGGTTTTTCAACACTAACACAAGTGCGAAAAGTGGTTTTTCCACAGTAATACAAGTGCGAAAAGTGGTTTTTCCACACTAATACAAGTGCAAAAGTGGTTTCCTGCACCAACACAAGTGCGAAAAGTGGTTTTTCAACACTAACACAAGTGTGAAAAGTGGTTTTTCAACACTAACACAAGTGTGAAAAGTGTTTTTTCCACACTAATACAAGTGCAAAAGTGGTTTCCTGCACCAACACAAGTGCAAAAGTGGTTTCCTGCACCAACACAAGTGCAAAAAGTGGTTTTTCAACACTAACACAAGTGCGAAAAGTGGTTTTTCAACACTAACACAAGTGTGAAAAGTGTTTTTTCCCCACTAATACAAGTGCAAAAGTGGTTCCTGCACCAACACAAGTGCGAAAAGTGGTTTTTCAACACTAACACAAGTGCGAAAAGTGGTTTTTCAACACTAACAAAAGTGCGAAAAGTGTTTTTTCCACACTAATACAAGTGCAAAAGTGGTTTCCTGCACCAACACAAGTGCGAAAAGTGGTTTTTCAACACTAAAACAAGTGCGAAAAGTGGTTTTTCCACACTAATACAAGTGCAAAAGTGGTTTCCTGCACCAACACAAGTGCGAAAAGTGGTTTTTCAACACTAACACAAGTGCGAAAAGTGGTTTTTCAACACTAACACAAGTGCGAAAAGTGGATTTTCAACACTATCACAAGTGCAAAAAGGTTTTTTCCACACTAATACAAGTGCAAAAGTGTTTTCCTGCACCAACACAAGTGCGAAAAGTGGTTTTTCAACACTAACACAAGTGCGAAAAGTGGTTTTTCAACACTATCACAAGTGCAAAAAGTGTTTTTTCCACACTAATACAAGTGCAAAAGTGGTTTCCTGCACCAACACAAGTGCGAAAAGTGGTTTTTCAACACTAACACAAGTGCGAAAAGTGTTTTTTCAACACTAACACAAGTGCGAAAAGTGTTTTTTCCACAATAATACAAGTGCAAAAGTGGTTTCCTGCACCAACACAAGTGCGAAAAGTGGTTTTTCAACACTAACACAAGTGCGAAAAGTGGTTTTTCAACACTAACACAAGTGCGAAAAGTGTTTTTTCAACACTAACACAAGTGCGAAAAGTGTTTTTTTCACAATAATACATGTGCAAAAGTGGTTTCCTGCACCAACACAAGTGCGAAAAGTGGTTTTTCAACACTAACACAAGTGCGAAAAGTGGTTTTTCAACACTAACACAAGTGCGAAAAGTGTTTTTTCCACACTAATACAAGTGCAAAAGTGGTTTACTGCACCAACACAAGTGCGAAAAGTGGTTTTTCATCACTAACACAAGTGCGAACAGTGGTTTTTCAACACTAACACAAGTGCGAAAAGTGTTTTTTCCACACTTAATACAATTGCAAAAGTGGTTTCCTGCACCAACACAAGTGCGAAAAGTGGTTTTTCAACACTAACACAAGTGCGAAAAGTGGTTTTTCAACACTAACACAAGTGCGAAAAGTGGTTTTTCAACACTAACACAAGTGTGAAATGTGGATTTTCAACACTAACACAAGTGCGAAAAGTGTTTTTTCCACACTAATACAAGTGCAAAAGTGGTTTCCTGCACCAACACAAGTGCGAAAAGTGGTTTTTCAACACTAACACAAGTGCGAAAAGTGGTTTTTCAACACTAACACAAGTGCGAAAAGTGTTTTTTCCACACTAATACAAGTGCAAAAGTGGTTTCCTGCACCAACACAAGTGCGAAAAGTGGTTTTTCAACACTAACACAAGTGCGAAAAGTGGTTTTTCAACACTATCACAAGTGCAAAAAGTGTTTTTTCCACACTAATACAAGTGCAAAAGTGGTTTCCTGCACCAACACAAGTGCGAAAAGTGGTTTTTCAACACTATCACAAGTGTGAAAAGTGGTTTTTCAACACTAACACAAGTGCGAAAAGTGTTTTTTCCACACTAATACAAGTGCAAAAGTGGTTTCCTGCACCAACACAAGTGCGAAAAGTGGTTTTTCAACACTAACACAAGTGCAAAAAGTGTTTTTTCAACACTAACACAAGTGCGAAAAGTGTTTTTCCACAATAATACAAGTGCAAAAGTGGTTTCCTGCACCAACACAAGTGCGAAAAGTGGTTTTTCAACACTAACACAAGTGCGAAAAGTGTTTTTTCAACACTAACACAAGTGCGAAAAATGTTTTTTCCACAATAATCCATGTGCAAAAGTGGTTTCCTGCACCAACACAAGTGCGAAAAGTGGTTTTTCAACACTAACACAAGTGCGAACAGTGGTTTTTCAACAATAACACAAGTGCGAAAAGTGTTTTTTCCACACTAATACAATTGCAAAAGTGGTTTCCTGCACCAACACAAGTGCGAAAAGTGGTTTTTCAACACAAACAAAAGTGCGAAAAGTGGATTTTCAACACTAACACAAGTGCGAAAAGTGGTTTTTCAACACAAGTGCGAAAAGTGTTTTTTCCACACTAATACAAGTGCAAAAGTGGTTTCCTGCACCAACACAAGTGCGAAAAGTGGTTTTTCAACACTAACACAAGTGCGAAAAGTGGTTTTTCAACACAAGTGCGAAAAGTGTTTTTTCCACAATAATACAAGTGCAAAAGTGGTTTCCTGCACCAACACAAGTGCGAAAAGTGGTTTTTCAACACTAACACAAGTGCGAAAAGTGGTTTTTCAACACTAACACAAGTGCGAAAAGTGTTTTTTCCACACTAATACAAGTGAAAAAGTGGTTTCCTCCACCAACACAAGTGCGAAAAGTGGTTTTTCAACACTAACACAAGTGCGAAAAGTGGTTTTTCAACACTAACACAAGTGTGAAAAGTGGTTTTTCAACACTAACACAAGTGCGAAAAGTGTTTTTTCGACACTAATACAAGCGCAAAAGTGGTTTCCTGCATCAACACATGTGCGAAAAGTGGTTTTTCAACACTAACACAAGTGCAAAAAGTGGTTTTTCCACAGTAATACAAGTGCGAAAAGTGGTTTTTCCACACTAATACAAGTGCAAAAGTGGTTTCCTGCACCAACACAAGTGCGAAAAGTGGTTTTTCAACACTAACACAAGTGTGAAAAGTGGTTTTTCAACACTAACACAAGTGTGAAAAGTGTTTTTTCCACACTAATACAAGTGCAAAAGTGGTTTCCTGCACCAACACAAGTGCAAAAGTGGTTTCCTGCACCAACACAAGTGCAAAAAGTGGTTTTTCAACACTAACACAAGTGCGAAAAGTGGTTTTTCAACACTAACACAAGTGTGAAAAGTGTTTTTTCCCCACTAATACAAGTGCAAAAGTGGTTCCTGCACCAACACAAGTGCGAAAAGTGGTTTTTCAACACTAACACAAGTGCGAAAAGTGGTTTTTCAACACTAACAAAAGTGCGAAAAGTGTTTTTTCCACACTAATACAAGTGCAAAAGTGGTTTCCTGCACCAACACAAGTGCGAAAAGTGGTTTTTCAACACTAAAACAAGTGCGAAAAGTGGTTTTTCCACACTAATACAAGTGCAAAAGTGGTTTCCTGCACCAACACAAGTGCGAAAAGTGGTTTTTCAACACTAACACAAGTGCGAAAAGTGGTTTTTCAACACTAACACAATTGCGAAAAGTGGATTTTCAACACTATCACAAGTGCAAAAAGGTTTTTTCCACACTAATACAAGTGCAAAAGTGTTTTCCTGCACCAACACAAGTGCGAAAAGTGGTTTTTCAACACTAACACAAGTGCGAAAAGTGGTTTTTCAACACTATCACAAGTGCAAAAAGTGTTTTTTCCACACTAATACAAGTGCAAAAGTGGTTTCCTGCACCAACACAAGTGCAAAAAGTGGTTTTTCAACACTAACACAAGTGCGAAAAGTGTTTTTTCAACACTAACACAAGTGCGAAAAGTGTTTTTTCCACAATAATACAAGTGCAAAAGTGGTTTCCTGCACCAACACAAGTGCGAAAAGTGGTTTTTCAACACTAACACAAGTGCGAAAAGTGGTTTTTCAACACTAACACAAGTGCGAAAAGTGTTTTTTCAACACTAACACAAGTGCGAAAAGTGTTTTTTCCACAATAATACATGTGCAAAAGTGGTTTCCTGCACCAACACAAGTGCGAAAAGTGGTTTTTCAACACTAACACAAGTGCGAAAAGTGGTTTTTCAACACTAACACAAGTGCGAAAAGTGTTTTTTCCACACTAATACAAGTGCAAAAGTGGTTTACTGCACCAACACAAGTGCGAAAAGTGGTTTTTCATCACTAACACAAGTGCGAACAGTGGTTTTTCAACACTAACACAAGTGCGAAAAGTGTTTTTTCCACACTAATACAATTGCAAAAGTGGTTTCCTGCACCAACACAAGTGCGAAAAGTGGTTTTTCAACACTAACACAAGTGCGAAAAGTGGTTTTTCAACACTAACACAAGTGCGAAAAGTGGTTTTTCAACACTAACACAAGTGTGAAATGTGGATTTTCAACACTAACACAAGTGCGAAAAGTGTTTTTTCCACACTAATACAAGTGCAAAAGTGGTTTACTGCACCAACACAAGTGCGAAAAGTGGTTTTCAACACTAACACAAGTGCGAAAAGTGGTTTTTCCACACTAACACAAGTGCGAAAAGTGTTTTTTCCACACTAATACAAGTGCAAAAGTGGTTTCCTGCACCAACACAAGTGCGAAAAGTGGTTTTTCAACACTAACACAAGTGCGAAAAGTGTTTTTTCCACACTAATACAAGTGCAAAAGTGTTTTCCTGCACCAACACAAGTGCGAAAAGTGGTTTTTCAACACTAACACAAGTGCGAAAAGTGGTTTTTCAACACTATCACAAGTGCAAAAAGTGTTTTTTCCACACTAATACAAGTGCAAAAGTGGTTTCCTGCACCAACACAAGTGCGAAAAGTGGTTTTTCAACACTAACACAAGTGCGAAAAGTGTTTTTTCAACACTAACACAAGTGCGAAAAGTGTTTTTTCCACAATAATACAAGTGCAAAAGTGGTTTCCTGCACCAACACAAGTGCGAAAAGTGGTTTTTCAACACTAACACAAGTGCGAAAAGTGTTTTTTCAACACTAACACAAGTGCGAAAAGTGTTTTTTCCACAATAATACATGTGCAAAAGTGGTTTCCTGCACCAACACAAGTGCGAAAAGTGGTTTTTCAACACTAACACAAGTGCGAAAAGTGGTTTTTCAACACTAACACAAGTGCGAAAAGTGTTTTTTCCACACTAATACAAGTGCAAAAGTGGTTTACTGCACCAACACAAGTGCGAAAAGTGGTTTTTCAACACTAACACCAGTGCGAACAGTGGTTTTTCAACACTAACACAAGTGCGAAAAGTGTTTTTTCCACACTAATACAATTGCAAAAGTGGTTTCCTGCACCAACACAAGTGCGAAAAGTGGTTTTTCAACACTAACACAAGTGCGAAAAGTGGTTTTTCAACACTAACACAAGTGCGAAAAGTGGTTTTTCAACACTAACACAAGTGTGAAATGTGGATTTTCAACACTAACACAAGTGCGAAAAGTGTTTTTTCCACACTAATACAAGTGCAAAAGTGGTTTACTGCACCAACACAAGTGCGAAAAGTGGTTTTCAACACTAACACAAGTGCGAAAAGTGGTTTTTCCACACTAACACAAGTGCGAAAAGTGTTTTTTCCACACTAATACAAGTGCAAAAGTGGTTTCCTGCACCAACACAAGTGCGAAAAGTGGTTTTTCAACACTAACACAAGTGTGAAAAGTGGTTTTTCAACACTATCACAAGTGCAAAAAGTGTTTTTTCCACACTATCACAAGTGCAAAAAGTGTTTTTTCCACACTAATACAAGTGCAAAAGTGGTTTCCTGCACCAACACAAGTGCGAAAAGTGGTTTTTCAACACTATCACAAGTGCAAAAAGTGTTTTTTCCACACTAATACAAGTGCAAAAGTGGTTTCCTGCACCAACACAAGTGCGAAAAGTGGTTTTTCAACACTAACACAAGTGCGAAAAGTGTTTTTTCCACACTAATACAAGTGCAAAAGTGGTTTTTCAACACTAACACAAGTGCGAAAAGTGGTTTTTCAACACTAACACAAGTGCGAAAAGTGGTTTTTCAACACTAACACAAGTGCAAAAAGTGTTTTTTCCACACTAATACAAGTGCAAAAGTTGTTTCCTGCACCAACACAAGTGCGAAAAGTGGTTTTTCAACACTAACACAAGTGCGAAAAGTGGTTTTTCAACACTAACACAAGTGCGAAAAGTGGTTTTTCAACACTAACACAAGTGCGAAAAGTGGTTTTTCAACACTAACACAAGTGCGAAAAGTGTTTTTTCCACACTAATACAAGTGCAAAAGTGGTTTCCTGCACCAACACAAGTGCGAAAAGTGGTTTTTCAACACTAACACAAGTGCGAAAAGTGGTTTTTCAACACTAACACAAGTGCGAAAAGTGTTTTTTCCACACTAATACAAGTGCAAAAGTGGTTTCCTGCACCAACACAAGTGCGAAAAGTGGTTTTTCAACACTAACACAAGTGCGAAAAGTGGTTTTTCAACACTATCACAAGTGCAAAAAGTGTTTTTTCCACACTAATACAAGTGCAAAAGTGGTTTCCTGCACCAACACAAGTGCGAAAAGTGGTTTTTCAACACTATCACAAGTGTGAAAAGTGGTTTTTCAACACTAACACAAGTGCGAAAAGTGTTTTTTCCACACTAATACAAGTGCAAAAGTGGTTTCCTGCACCAACACAAGTGCGAAAAGTGGTTTTTCAACACTAACACAAGTGCAAAAAGTGTTTTTTCAACACTAACACAAGTGCAAAAAGTGTTTTTCCACAATAATACAAGTGCAAAAGTGGTTTCCTGCACCAACACAAGTGCGAAAAGTGGTTTTTCAACACTAACACAAGTGCGAAAAGTGTTTTTTCAACACTAACACAAGTGCGAAAAGTGTTTTTTCCACAATAATCCATGTGCAAAAGTGGTTTCCTGCACCAACACAAGTGCGAAAAGTGGTTTTTCAACACTAACACAAGTGCGAACAGTGGTTTTTCAACAATAACACAAGTGCGAAAAGTGTTTTTTCCACACTAATACAATTGCAAAAGTGGTTTCCTGCACCAACACAAGTGCGAAAAGTGGTTTTTCAACACAAACAAAAGTGCGAAAAGTGGATTTTCAACACTAACACAAGTGCGAAAAGTGGTTTTTCAACACAAGTGCGAAAAGTGTTTTTTCCACACTAATACAAGTGCAAAAGTGGTTTCCTGCACCAACACAAGTGCGAAAAGTGGTTTTTCAACACAAACAAAAGTGCGAAAAGTGGATTTTCAACACTAACACAAGTGCGAAAAGTGGTTTTTCAACACAAGTGCGAAAAGTGTTTTTTCCACAATAATACAAGTGCAAAAGTGGTTTCCTGCACCAACACAAGTGCGAAAAGTGGTTTTTCAACACTAACACAAGTGCGAAAAGTGGTTTTTCAACACTAACACAAGTGCGAAAAGTGTTTTTTCCACACTAATACAAGTGAAAAAGTGGTTTCCTCCACCAACACAAGTGCGAAAAGTGGTTTTTCAACACTAACACAAGTGCGAAAAGTGGTTTTTCAACACTAACACAAGTGTGAAAAGTGGTTTTTCAACACTAACACAAGTGCGAAAAGTGTTTTTTCGACACTAATACAAGCGCAAAAGTGGTTTCCTGCACCAACACATGTGCGAAAAGTGGTTTTTCAACACTAACACAAGTGCGAAAAGTGGTTTTTCCACAGTAATACAAGTGCGAAAAGTGGTTTTTCCACACTAATACAAGTGCAAAAGTGGTTTCCTGCACCAACACAAGTGCGAAAAGTGGTTTTTCAACACTAACACAAGTGTGAAAAGTGGTTTTTCAACACTAACACAAGTGTGAAAAGTGTTTTTTCCACACTAATACAAGTGCAAAAGTGGTTTCCTGCACCAACACAAGTGCAAAAGTGGTTTCCTGCACCAACACAAGTGCAAAAAGTGGTTTTTCAACACTAACACAAGTGCGAAAAGTGGTTTTTCAACACTAACACAAGTGTGAAAAGTGTTTTTTCCCCACTAATACAAGTGCAAAAGTGGTTCCTGCACCAACACAAGTGCGAAAAGTGGTTTTTCAACACTAACACAAGTGCGAAATGTGGTTTTTCAACACTAACAAAAGTGCGAAAAGTGTTTTTTCCACACTAATACAAGTGCAAAAGTGGTTTCCTGCACCAACACAAGTGCGAAAAGTGGTTTTTCAACACTAAAACAAGTGCGAAAAGTGGTTTTTCCACACTAATACAAGTGCAAAAGTGGTTTCCTGCACCAACACAAGTGCGAAAAGTGGTTTTTCAACACTAACACAAGTGCGAAAAGTGGTTTTTCAACACTAACACAAGTGCGAAAAGTGGTTTTTCAACACTATCACAAGTGCAAAAAGGTTTTTTCCACACTAATACAAGTGCAAAAGTGTTTTCCTGCACCAACACAAGTGCGAAAAGTGGTTTTTCAACACTAACACAAGTGCGAAAAGTCGTTTTTCAACACTATCACAAGTGCAAAAAGTGTTTTTTCCACACTAATACAAGTGCAAAAGTGGTTTCCTGCACCAACACAAGTGCGAAAAGTGGTTTTTCAACACTAACACAAGTGCGAAAAGTGTTTTTTCAACACTAACACAAGTGCGAAAAGTGTTTTTTCCACAATAATACAAGTGCAAAAGTGGTTTCCTGCACCAACACAAGTGCGAAAAGTGGTTTTTCAACACTAACACAAGTGCGAAAAGTGGTTTTTCAACACTAACACAAGTGCGAAAAGTGTTTTTTCAACACTAACACAAGTGCGAAAAGTGTTTTTTCCACAATAATACATGTGCAAAAGTGGTTTCCTGCACCAACACAAGTGCGAAAAGTGGTTTTTCAACACTAACACAAGTGCAAAAAGTGGTTTTTCAACACTAACACAAGTGCGAAAAGTGTTTTTTCCACACTAATACAAGTGCAAAAGTGGTTTACTGCACCAACACAAGTGCGAAAAGTGGTTTTTCATCACTAACACAAGTGCGAACAGTGGTTTTTCAACACTAACACAAGTGCGAAAAGTGTTTTTTCCACACTAATACAATTGCAAAAGTGGTTTCCTGCACCAACACAAGTGCGAAAAGTGGTTTTTCAACACTAACACAAGTGCGAAAAGTGGTTTTTCAACACTAACACAAGTGCGAAAAGTGGTTTTTCAACACTAACACAAGTGTGAAATGTGGATTTTCAACACTAACACAAGTGCGAAAAGTGTTTTTTCCACACTAATACAAGTGCAAAAGTGGTTTACTGCACCAACACAAGTGCGAAAAGTGGTTTTCAACACTAACACAAGTGCGAAAAGTGGTTTTTCCACACTAACACAAGTGCGAAAAGTGTTTTTTCCACACTAATACAAGTGCAAAAGTGGTTTCCTGCACCAACACAAGTGCGAAAAGTGGTTTTTCAACACTAACACAAGTGCGAAAAGTGTTTTTTCCACACTAATACAAGTGCAAAAGTGTTTTCCTGCACCAACACAAGTGCGAAAAGTGGTTTTTCAACACTAACACAAGTGCGAAAAGTGGTTTTTCAACACTATCACAAGTGCAAAAAGTGTTTTTTCCACACTAATACAAGTGCAAAAGTGGTTTCCTGCACCAACACAAGTGCGAAAAGTGGTTTTTCAACACTAACACAAGTGCGAAAAGTGTTTTTTCAACACTAACACAAGTGCGAAAAGTGTTTTTTCCACAATAATACAAGTGCAAAAGTGGTTTCCTGCACCAACACAAGTGCGAAAAGTGGTTTTTCAACACTAACACAAGTGCGAAAAGTGTTTTTTCAACACTAACACAAGTGCGAAAAGTGTTTTTTCCACAATAATACATGTGCAAAAGTGGTTTCCTGCACCAACACAAGTGCGAAAAGTGGTTTTTCAACACTAACACAAGTGCGAAAAGTGGTTTTTCAACACTAACACAAGTGCGAAAAGTGTTTTTTCCACACTAATACAAGTGCAAAAGTGGTTTACTGCACCAACACAAGTGCGAAAAGTGGTTTTTCAACACTAACACCAGTGCGAACAGTGGTTTTTCAACACTAACACAAGTGCGAAAAGTGTTTTTTCCACACTAATACAATTGCAAAAGTGGTTTCCTGCACCAACACAAGTGCGAAAAGTGGTTTTTCAACACTAACACAAGTGCGAAAAGTGGTTTTTCAACACTAACACAAGTGCGAAAAGTGGTTTTTCAACACTAACACAAGTGTGAAATGTGGATTTTCAACACTAACACAAGTGCGAAAAGTGTTTTCTCCACACTAATACAAGTGCAAAAGTGGTTTACTGCACCAACACAAGTGCGAAAAGTGGTTTTCAACACTAACACAAGTGCGAAAAGTGGTTTTTCCACACTAACACAAGTGCGAAAAGTGTTTTTTCCACACTAATACAAGTGCAAAAGTGGTTTCCTGCACCAACACAAGTGCGAAAAGTGGTTTTTCAACACTAACACAAGTGTGAAAAGTGGTTTTTCAACACTATCACAAGTGCAAAAAGTGTTTTTTCCACACTATCACAAGTGCAAAAAGTGTTTTTTCCACACTAATACAAGTGCAAAAGTGGTTTCCTGCACCAACACAAGTGCGAAAAGTGGTTTTTCAACACTATCACAAGTGCAAAAAGTGTTTTTTCCACACTAATACAAGTGCAAAAGTGGTTTCCTGCACCAACACAAGTGCGAAAAGTGGTTTTTCAACACTAACACAAGTGCGAAAAGTGTTTTTTCCACACTAATACAAGTGCAAAAGTGGTTTTTCAACACTAACACAAGTGCGAAAAGTGGTTTTTCAACACTAACACAAGTGCGAAAAGTGGTTTTTCAACACTAACACAAGTGCAAAAAGTGTTTTTTCCACACTAATACAAGTGCAAAAGTTGTTTCCTGCACCAACACAAGTGCGAAAAGTGGTTTTTCAACACTAACACAAGTGCGAAAAGTGGTTTTTCAACACTAACACAAGTGCGAAAAGTGGTTTTTCAACACTAACACAAGTGCGAAAAGTGGTTTTTCAACACTAACACAAGTGCGAAAAGTGTTTTTTCCACACTAATACAAGTGCAAAAGTGGTTTCCTGCACCAACACAAGTGCGAAAAGTGGTTTTTCAACACTAACACAAGTGCGAAAAGTGGTTTTTCAACACTAACACAAGTGCGAAAAGTGTTTTTTCCACACTAATACAAGTGCAAAAGTGGTTTCCTGCACCAACACAAGTGCGAAAAGTGGTTTTTCAACACTAACACAAGTGCGAAAAGTGGTTTTTCAACACTATCACAAGTGCAAAAAGTGTTTTTTCCACACTAATACAAGTGCAAAAGTGGTTTCCTGCACCAACACAAGTGCGAAAAGTGGTTTTTCAACACTATCACAAGTGTGAAAAGTGGTTTTTCAACACTAACACAAGTGCGAAAAGTGTTTTTTCCACACTAATACAAGTGCAAAAGTGGTTTCCTGCACCAACACAAGTGCGAAAAGTGGTTTTTCAACACTAACACAAGTGCAAAAAGTGTTTTTTCAACACTAACACAAGTGCGAAAAGTGTTTTTCCACAATAATACAAGTGCAAAAGTGGTTTCCTGCACCAACACAAGTGCGAAAAGTGGTTTTTCAACACTAACACAAGTGCGAAAAGTGTTTTTTCAACACTAACACAAGTGCGAAAAGTGTTTTTTCCACAATAATCCATGTGCAAAAGTGGTTTCCTGCACCAACACAAGTGCGAAAAGTGGTTTTTCAACACTAACACAAGTGCGAACAGTGGTTTTTCAACAATAACACAAGTGCGAAAAGTGTTTTTTCCACACTAATACAATTGCAAAAGTGGTTTCCTGCACCAACACAAGTGCGAAAAGTGGTTTTTCAACACAAACAAAAGTGCGAAAAGTGGATTTTCAACACTAACACAAGTGCGAAAAGTGGTTTTTCAACATAAGTGCGAAAAGTGTTTTTTCCACACTAATACAAGTGCAAAAGTGGTTTCCTGCACCAACACAAGTGCGAAAAGTGGTTTTTCAACACTAACACAAGTGCGAAAAGTGGTTTTTCAACACAAGTGCGAAAAGTGTTTTTTCCACAATAATACAAGTGCAAAAGTGGTTTCCTGCACCAACACAAGTGCGAAAAGTGGTTTTTCAACACTAACACAAGTGCGAAAAGTGGTTTTTCAACACTAACACAAGTGCGAAAAGAGTTTTTTCCACACTAATACAAGTGAAAAAGTGGTTTCCTCCACCAACACAAGTGCGAAAAGTGGTTTTTCAACACTAACACAAGTGCGAAAAGTGGTTTTTCAACACTAACACAAGTGTGAAAAGTGGTTTTTCAACACTAACACAAGTGCGAAAAGTGTTTTTTCGACACTAATACAAGCGCAAAAGTGGTTTCCTGCACCAACACATGTGCGAAAAGTGGTTTTTCAACACTAACACAAGTGCGAAAAGTGGTTTTTCCACAGTAATACAAGTGCGAAAAGTGGTTTTTCCACACTGATACAAGTGCAAAAGTGGTTTCCTGCACCAACACAAGTGCGAAAAGTGGTTTTTCAACACTAACACAAGTGTGAAAAGTGGTTTTTCAACACTAACACAAGTGTGAAAAGTGTTTTTTCCACACTAATACAAGTGCAAAAGTGGTTTCCTGCACCAACACAAGTGCAAAAGTGGTTTCCTGCACCAACACAAGTGCAAAAAGTGGTTTTTCAACACTAACACAAGTGCGAAAAGTGGTTTTTCAACACTAACACAAGTGCGAAAAGTGTTTTTTCAACACTAACACAAGTGCGAAAAGTGTTTTTTCCACAATAATACAAGTGCAAAAGTGGTTTCCTGCACCAACACAAGTGCGAAAAGTGGTTTTTCAACACTAACACAAGTGCGAAAAGTGTTTTTTCAACACTAACACAAGTGCGAAAAGTGTTTTTTCCACAATAATACATGTGCAAAAGTGGTTTCCTGCACCAACACAAGTGCGAAAAGTGGTTTTTCAACACTAACACAAGTGCGAAAAGTGGTTTTTCAACACTAACACAAGTGCGAAAAGTGTTTTTTCCACACTAATACAAGTGCAAAAGTGGTTTACTGCACCAACACAAGTGCGAAAAGTGGTTTTTCAACACTAACACCAGTGCGAACAGTGGTTTTTCAACACTAACACAAGTGCGAAAAGTGTTTTTTCCACACTAATACAATTGCAAAAGTGGTTTCCTGCACCAACACAAGTGCGAAAAGTGGTTTTTCAACACTAACACAAGTGCGAAAAGTGGTTTTTCAACACTAACACAAGTGCGAAAAGTGGTTTTTCAACACTAACACAAGTGTGAAATGTGGATTTTCAACACTAACACAAGTGCGAAAAGTGTTTTTTCCACACTAATACAAGTGCAAAAGTGGTTTACTGCACCAACACAAGTGCGAAAAGTGGTTTTCAACACTAACACAAGTGCGAAAAGTGGTTTTTCCACACTAACACAAGTGCGAAAAGTGTTTTTTTCCACACTAATACAAGTGCAAAAGTGGTTTCCTGCACCAACACAAGTGCGAAAAGTGGTTTTTCAACACTAACACAAGTGTGAAAAGTGGTTTTTCAACACTATCACAAGTGCAAAAAGTGTTTTTTCCACACTATCACAAGTGCAAAAAGTGTTTTTTCCACACTAATACAAGTGCAAAAGTGGTTTCCTGCACCAACACAAGTGCGAAAAGTGGTTTTTCAACACTATCACAAGTGCAAAAAGTGTTTTTTCCACACTAATACAAGTGCAAAGTGGTTTCCTGCACCAACACAAGTGCGAAAAGTGGTTTTTCAACACTAACACAAGTGCGAAAAGTGTTTTTTCCACACTAATACAAGTGCAAAAGTGGTTTTTCAACACTAACACAAGTGCGAAAAGTGGTTTTTCAACACTAACACAAGTGCGAAAAGTGGTTTTTCAACACTAACACAAGTGCAAAAAGTGTTTTTTCCACACTAATACAAGTGCAAAAGTTGTTTCCTGCACCAACACAAGTGCGAAAAGTGGTTTTTCAACACTAACACAAGTGCGAAAAGTGGTTTTTCAACACTAACACAAGTGCGAAAAGTGGTTTTTCAACACTAACACAAGTGCGAAAAGTGGTTTTTCAACACTAACACAAGTGCGAAAAGTGTTTTTTCCACACTAATACAAGTGCAAAAGTGGTTTCCTGCACCAACACAAGTGCGAAAAGTGGTTTTTCAACACTAACACAAGTGCGAAAAGTGGTTTTTCAACACTAACACAAGTGCGAAAAGTGTTTTTTCCACACTAATACAAGTGCAAAAGTGGTTTCCTGCACCAACACAAGTGCGAAAAGTGGTTTTTCAACACTAACACAAGTGCGAAAAGTGGTTTTTCAACACTATCACAAGTGCAAAAAGTGTTTTTTCCACACTAATACAAGTGCAAAAGTGGTTTCCTGCACCAACACAAGTGCGAAAAGTGGTTTTTCAACACTATCACAAGTGTGAAAAGTGGTTTTTCAACACTAACACAAGTGCGAAAAGTGTTTTTTCCACACTAATACAAGTACAAAAGTGGTTTCCTGCACCAACACAAGTGCGAAAAGTGGTTTTTCAACACTAACACAAGTGCAAAAAGTGTTTTTTCAACACTAACACAAGTGCGAAAAGTGTTTTTCCACAATAATACAAGTGCAAAAGTGGTTTCCTGCACCAACACAAGTGCGAAAAGTGGTTTTTCAACACTAACACAAGTGCGAAAGTGTTTTTTCAACACTAACACAAGTGCGAAAAGTGTTTTTTCCACAATAATCCATGTGCAAAAGTGGTTTCCTGCACCAACACAAGTGCGAAAAGTGGTTTTTCAACACTAACACAAGTGCGAACAGTGGTTTTTCAACAATAACACAAGTGCGAAAAGTGTTTTTTCCACACTAATACAATTGCAAAAGTGGTTTCCTGCACCAACACAAGTGCGAAAAGTGGTTTTTCAACACAAACAAAAGTGCGAAAAGTGGATTTTCAACACTAACACAAGTGCGAAAAGTGGTTTTTCAACACAAGTGCGAAAAGTGTTTTTTCCACACTAATACAAGTGCAAAAGTGGTTTCCTGCACCAACACAAGTGCGAAAAGTGGTTTTTCAACACTAACACAAGTGCGAAAAGTGGTTTTTCAACACAAGTGCGAAAAGTGTTTTTTCCACAATAATACAAGTGCAAAAGTGGTTTCCTGCACCAACACAAGTGCGAAAAGTGGTTTTTCAACACTAACACAAGTGCGAAAAGTGGTTTTTCAACACTAACACAAGTGCGAAAAGTGTTTTTTCCACACTAATACAAGTGAAAAAGTGGTTTCCTCCACCAACACAAGTGCGAAAAGTGGTTTTTCAACACTAACACAAGTGCGAAAAGTGGTTTTTCAACACTAACACAAGTGTGAAAAGTGGTTTTTCAACACTAACACAAGTGCGAAAAGTGTTTTTTCGACACTAATACAAGCGCAAAAGTGGTTTCCTGCACCAACACATGTGCGAAAAGTGGTTTTTCAACACTAACACAAGTGCGAAAAGTGGTTTTTCCACAGTAATACAAGTGCGAAAAGTGGTTTTTCCACACTAATACAAGTGCAAAAGTGGTTTCCTGCACCAACACAAGTGCGAAAAGTGGTTTTTCAACACTAACACAAGTGTGCAAAAGTGGTTTTTCAACACTAACACAAGTGTGAAAAGTGTTTTTTCCACACTAATACAAGTGCAAAAGTGGTTTCCTGCACCAACACAAGTGCAAAAGTGGTTTCCTGCACCAACACAAGTGCAAAAAGTGGTTTTTCAACACTAACACAAGTGCGAAAAGTGGATTTTCAACACTAACACAAGTGTGAAAAGTGTTTTTTCCCCACTAATACAAGTGCAAAAGTGGTTCCTGCACCAACACAAGTGCGAAAAGTGGTTTTTCAACACTAACACAAGTGCGAAAAGTGGTTTTTCAACACTAACAAAAGTGCGAAAAGTGTTTTTTCCACACTAATACAAGTGCAAAAGTGGTTTCCTGCACCAACACAAGTGCGAAAAGTGGTTTTTCAACACGAAAACAAGTGCGAAAAGTGGTTTTTCCACACTAATACAAGTGCAAAAGTGGTTTCCTGCACCAACACAAGTGCGAAAAGTGGTTTTTCAACACTAACACAAGTGCGAAAAGTGGTTTTTCAACACTAACACAAGTGCGAAAAGTGGTTTTTCAACACTATCACAAGTGCAAAAAGGTTTTTTCCACACTAATACAAGTGCAAAAGTGTTTCCTGCACCAACACAAGTGCGAAAAGTGGTTTTTCAACACTAACACAAGTGCGAAAAGTGGTTTTTCAACACTATCACAAGTGCAAAAAGTGTTTTTTCCACACTAATACAAGTGCAAAAGTGGTTTCGTGCACCAACACAAGTGCGAAAAGTGGTTTTTCAACACTAACACAAGTGCGAAAAGTGTTTTTTCAACACTAACACAAGTGCGAAAAGTGTTTTTTCCACAATAATACAAGTGCAAAAGTGGTTTCCTGCACCAACACAAGTGCGAAAAGTGGTTTTTCAACACTAACACAAGTGCGAAAAGTGGTTTTTCAACACTAACACAAGTGCGAAAAGTGTTTTTTCAACACTAACACAAGTGCGAAAAGTGTTTTTTCCACAATAATACATGTGCAAAAGTGGTTTCCTGCACCAACACAAGTGCGAAAAGTGGTTTTTCAACACTAACACAAGTGCGAAAAGTGGTTTTTCAACACTAACACAAGTGCGAAAAGTGTTTTTTCCACACTAATACAAGTGCAAAAGTGGTTTACTGCACCAACACAAGTGCGAAAAGTGGTTTTTCATCACTAACACAAGTGCGAACAGTGTTTTCAACACTAACACAAGTGCGAAAAGTGTTTTTTCCACACTAATACAATTGCAAAAGTGGTTTCCTGCACCAACACAAGTGCGAAAAGTGGTTTTTCAACACTAACACAAGTGCGAAAAGTGGTTTTTCAACACTAACACAAGTGCGAAAAGTGGTTTTTCAACACTAACACAAGTGTGAAATGTGGATTTCAACACTAACACAAGTGCGAAAAGTGTTTTTTCCACACTAATACAAGTGCAAAAGTGGTTTACTGCACCAACACAAGTGCGAAAAGTGGTTTTCAACACTAACACAAGTGCGAAAAGTGGTTTTTCCACACTAACACAAGTGCGAAAAGTGTTTTTTCCACACTAATACAAGTGCAAAAGTGGTTTCCTGCACCAACACAAGTGCGAAAAGTGGTTTTTCAACACTAACACAAGTGCGAAAAGTGTTTTTCCACACTAATACAAGTGCAAAAGTGGTTTACTGCACCAACACAAGTGCGAAAAGTGGTTTTTCAACACTAACACAAGTGCGAACAGTGGTTTTTCAACACTAACACAAGTGCGAAAAGTGGTTTTTCAACACAAGTGCGAAAAGTGTTTTTTCCACACTAATACAAGTGCAAAAGTGGTTTCCTGCACCAACACAAGTGCGAAAAGTGGTTTTTCAACACTAACACAAGTGCGAAAAGTGGTTTTTCAACACAAGTGCGAAAAGTGTTTTTTCCACAATAATACAAGTGCAAAAGTGGTTTCCTGCACCAACACAAGTGCGAAAAGTGGTTTTTCAACACTAACACAAGTGCGGAAAGTGGTTTTTCAACACTAACACAAGTGCGAAAAGAGTTTTTCCACACTAATACAAGTGAAAAAGTCGTTTCCTCCACCAACACAAGTGCGAAAAGTGGTTTTTCAACACTGAACACAAGTGCGAAAAGTGGTTTTTCAACACTAACACAAGTGTGAAAAGTGGTTTTTCAACACTACACAAGTGCGAAAAGTGTTTTTTTCGACACTAATACAAGCGCAAAAGTGGTTTCCTGCACCAACACATGTGCGAAAAGTGGTTTTTCAACACTAACACAAGTGCGAAAAGTGGTTTTTCCACAGTAATACAAGTGCGAAAAGTGGTTTTTCCACACTAATACAAGTGCAAAAGTGGTTTCCTGCACCAACACAAGTGCGAAAAGTGGTTTTTGCACACTAACACAAGTGTGAAAAGTGGTTTTTCAACACTAACACAAGTGTGAAAAGTGTTTTTTCCACACTAATACAAGTGCAAAAGTGGTTTCCTGCACCAACACAAGTGCAAAAGTGGTTTCCCTGCACCAACACAAGTGCAAAAAGTGGTTTTTCAACACTAACACAAGTGCGAAAAGTGGTTTTTCAACACTAACACAAGTGCGAAAAGTGTTTTTTCAACACTAACACAAGTGCGAAAAGTGTTTTTTCCACAATAATACAAGTGCAAAAGTGGTTTCCTGCACCAACACAAGTGCGAAAAGTGGTTTTTCAACACTAACACAAGTGTGAAAAGTGTTTTTTCAACACTAACACAAGTGCGAAAAGTGTTTTTTCCACAATAATACATGTGCAAAAGTGGTTTCCTGCACCAACACAAGTGCGAAAAGTGGTTTTTCAACACTAACACAAGTGCGAAAAGTGGTTTTTCAACACTAACACAAGTGCGAAAAGTGTTTTTTCCACACTAATACAAGTGCAAAAGTGGTTTACTGCACCAACACAAGTGCGAAAAGTGGTTTTTTCAACACTAACACCAGTGCGAACAGTGGTTTTTCAACACTAACACAAGTGCGAAAAGTGTTTTTTCCACACTAATACAATTGCAAAAGTGGTTTCCTGCACCAACACAAGTGCGAAAAGTGGTTTTTCAACACTAACACAGTGCGAAAAGTGGTTTTTTCAACACTAACACAAGTGCGAAAAGTGGTTTTTCAACACTAACACAAGTGTGAAATGTGGATTTTCAACACTAACACAAGTGCGAAAAGTGTTTTTTCCACACTAATACAAGTGCAAAAGTGGTTTACTGCACCAACACAAGTGCGAAAAGTGGTTTTCAACACTAACACAAGTGCGAAAAGTGGTTTTTCCACACTAACACAAGTGCGAAAAGTGTTTTTTCCACACTAATACAAGTGCAAAAGTGGTTTCCTGCACCAACACAAGTGCGAAAAGTGGTTTTTCAACACTAACACAAGTGTGAAAAGTGGTTTTTCAACACTATCACAAGTGCAAAAAGTGTTTTTTCCACACTATCACAAGTGCAAAAAGTGTTTTTTCCACACTAATACAAGTGCAAAAGTGGTTTCCTGCACCAACACAAGTGCGAAAGTGGTTTTTCAACACTAACACAAGTGTGAAAAGTGGTTTTTCAACACTAACACAAGTGCGAAAAGTGTTTTTTCGACACTAATACAAGCGCAAAAGTGGTTTCCTGCACCAACACATGTGCGAAAAGTGGTTTTTCAACACTACACAAGTGCGAAGTGCGAAAAGTGGTTTTTCCACAGTAATACAAGTGCGAAAAGTGGTTTTTCCACACTAATACAAGTGCAAAAGTGGTTTCCTGCACCAACACAAGTGCGAAAAGTGGTTTTTCAACACTAACACAAGTGTGAAAAGTGTTTTTTCCACACTAATACAAGTGCAAAAGTGGTTTCCTGCACCAACACAAGTGCAAAAGTGGTTTCCTGCACCAACACAAGTGCAAAAAGTGGTTTTTCAACACTAACACAAGTGCGAAAAGTGGTTTTTCAACACTAACACAAGTGTGAAAAGTGTTTTTTCCCCACTAATACAAGTGCAAAAGTGGTTCCTGCACCAACACAAGTGCGAAAAGCGGTTTTTCAACACTAACACAAGTGCGAAAAGTGGTTTTTCAACACTAACAAAAGTGCGAAAAGTGTTTTTTCCACACTAATACAAGTGCAAAAGTGGTTTCCTGCACCAACACAAGTGCGAAAAGTGGTTTTTCAACACGAAAACAAGTGCGAAAAGTGGTTTTTCCACACTAATACAAGTGCAAAAGTGGTTTCCTGCACCAACACAAGTGCGAAAAGTGGTTTTTCAACACTAACACAAGTGCGAAAAGTGGTTTTTCAACACTAACACAAGTGCGAAAAGTGGTTTTTCAACACTATCACAAGTGCAAAAAGGTTTTTTCCACACTAATACAAGTGCAAAAGTGTTTTCCTGCACCAACACAAGTGCGAAAAGTGGTTTTTCAACACTAACACAAGTGCGAAAAGTGGTTTTTCAACACTATCACAAGTGCAAAAAGTGTTTTTTCCACACTAATACAAGTGCAAAAGTGGTTTCCTGCACCAACACAAGTGCGAAAAGTGGTTTTTCAACACTAACACAAGTGCGAAAAGTGTTTTTTCAACACTAACACAAGTGCGAAAAGTGTTTTTTCCACAATAATACAAGTGCAAAAGTGGTTTCCTGCACCAACACAAGTGCGAAAAGTGGTTTTTCAACACTAACACAAGTGCGAAAAGTGGTTTTTCAACACTAACACAAGTGCGAAAAGTGTTTTTTCAACACTAACACAAGTGCGAAAAGTGTTTTTTCCACAATAATACATGTGCAAAAGTGGTTTCCTGCACCAACACAAGTGCGAAAAGTGGTTTTTCAACACTAACACAAGTGCGAAAAGTGGTTTTTCAACACTAACACAAGTGCGAAAAGTGTTTTTTCCACACTAATACAAGTGCAAAAGTGGTTTACTGCACCAACACAAGTGCGAAAAGTGGTTTTTCATCACTAACACAAGTGCGAACAGTGGTTTTTCAACACTAACACAAGTGCGAAAAGTGTTTTTTCCACACTAATACAATTGCAAAAGTGGTTTCCTGCACCAACACAAGTGCGAAAAGTGGTTTTTCAACACTAACACAAGTGCGAAAAGTGGTTTTTCAACACTAACACAAGTGCGAAAAGTGGTTTTTCAACACTAACACAAGTGTGAAATGTGGATTTTCAACACTAACACAAGTGCGAAAAGTGTTTTTTCCACACTAATACAAGTGCAAAAGTGGTTTACTGCACCAACACAAGTGCGAAAAGTGGTTTTCAACACTAACACAAGTGCGAAAAGTGGTTTTTCCACACTAACACAAGTGCGAAAAGTGTTTTTTCCACACTAATACAAGTGCAAAAGTGGTTTCCTGCACCAACACAAGTGCGAAAAGTGGTTTT
Organism: Myxine glutinosa; assembly: GCF_964187855.1. NCBI lineage: Eukaryota > Metazoa > Chordata > Myxini > Myxiniformes > Myxinidae > Myxine > Myxine glutinosa. Next base: position 49,393 of record NW_027616874.1, on the reverse strand, counting down.
TCAACACTAACACAAGTGCGAAAAGTGTTTTTTCCACACTAATACAAGTGCAAAAGTGGTTTACTGCACCAACACAAGTGCGAAATGTGGTTTTTCAACACTAACACAAGTGCGAACAGTGGTTTTTCAACACTAACACAAGTGCGAAAAGTGGTTTTTCAACACAAGTGCGAAAAGTGTTTTTTCCACACTAATACAAGTGCAAAAGTGGTTTCCTGCACCAACACAAGTGCGAAAAGTGGTTTTTCAACACTAACACAAGTGCGAAAAGTGGTTTTTCAACACAAGTGCGAAAAGTGTTTTTTCCACAATAATACAAGTGCAAAAGTGGTTTCCTGCACCAACACAAGTGCGAAAAGTGGTTTTTCAACACTAACACAAGTGCGGAAAGTGGTTTTTCAACACTAACACAAGTGCGAAAAGAGTTTTTTCCACACTAATACAAGTGAAAAAGTCGTTTCCTCCACCAACACAAGTGCGAAAAGTGGTTTTTCAACACTAACACAAGTGCGAAAAGTGGTTTTTCAACACTAACACAAGTGTGAAAAGTGGTTTTTCAACACTAACACAAGTGCGAAAAGTGTTTTTTCGACACTAATACAAGCGCAAAAGTGGTTTCCTGCACCAACACATGTGCGAAAAGTGGTTTTTCAACACTAACACAAGTGCGAAAAGTGGTTTTTCCACAGTAATACAAGTGCGAAAAGTGGTTTTTCCACACTAATACAAGTGCAAAAGTGGTTTCCTGCACCAACACAAGTGCGAAAAGTGGTTTTTCAACACTAACACAAGTGTGAAAAGTGGTTTTCAACACTAACACAAGTGTGAAAAGTGTTTTTTCCACACTAATACAAGTGCAAAAGTGGTTTCCTGCACCAACACAAGTGCAAAAGTGGTTTCCTGCACCAACACAAGTGCAAAAAGTGGTTTTTCAACACTAACACAAGTGCGAAAGTGGTTTTTCAACACTAACACAAGTGCGAAAAGTGTTTTTTCAACACTAACACAAGTGCGAAAAGTGTTTTTTCCACAATAATACAAGTGCAAAAGTGGTTTCCTGCACCAACACAAGTGCGAAAAGTGGTTTTTCAACACTAACACAAGTGCGAAAAGTGTTTTTTCAACACTAACACAAGTGCGAAAAGTGTTTTTTCCACAATAATACATGTGCAAAAGTGGTTTCCTGCACCAACACAAGTGCGAAAAGTGGTTTTTCAACACTAACACAAGTGCGAAAAGTGGTTTTTCAACACTAACACAAGTGCGAAAAGTGTTTTTTCCACACTAATACAAGTGCAAAAGTGGTTTACTGCACCAACACAAGTGCGAAAAGTGGTTTTTCAACACTAACACCAGTGCGAACAGTGGTTTTTCAACACTAACACAAGTGCGAAAAGTGTTTTTTCCACACTAATACAATTGCAAAAGTGGTTTCCTGCACCAACACAAGTGCGAAAAGTGGTTTTTCAACACTAACACAAGTGCGAAAAGTGGTTTTTCAACACTAACACAAGTGCGAAAAGTGGTTTTTCAACACTAACACAAGTGTGAAATGTGGATTTTCAACACTAACACAAGTGCGAAAAGTGTTTTTTCCACACTAATACAAGTGCAAAAGTGGTTTACTGCACCAACACAAGTGCGAAAAGTGGTTTTCAACACTAACACAAGTGCGAAAAGTGGTTTTTCCACACTAACACAGTGCGAAAAGTGTTTTTTCCACACTAATACAAGTGCAAAAGTGGTTTCCTGCACCAACACAAGTGCGAAAAGTGGTTTTTCAACACTAACACAAGTGTGAAAAGTGGTTTTTCAACACTATCACAAGTGCAAAAAGTGTTTTTTCCACACTATCACAAGTGCAAAAAGTGTTTTTTCCACACTAATACAAGTGCAAAAGTGGTTTCCTGCACCAACACAAGTGCGAAAAGTGGTTTTTCAACACTAACACAAGTGTGAAAAGTGGTTTTTCAACACTAACACAGTGCGAAAAGTGTTTTTTCGACACTAATACAAGCGCAAAAGTGGTTTCCTGCACCAACACATGTGCGAAAAGTGGTTTTTCAACACTAACACAAGTGCGAAAAGTGGTTTTTCCACAGTAATACAAGTGCGAAAAGTGGTTTTTCCACACTAATACAAGTGCAAAAGTGGTTTCCTGCACCAACACAAGTGCGAAAAGTGGTTTTTCAACACTAACACAAGTGTGAAAAGTGTTTTTTCCACACTAATACAAGTGCAAAAGTGGTTTCCTGCACCAACACAAGTGCAAAAGTGGTTTCCTGCACCAACACAAGTGCAAAAAGTGGTTTTTCAACACTAACACAAGTGCGAAAAGTGGTTTTTCAACACTAACACAAGTGTGAAAAGTGTTTTTTCCCCACTAATACAAGTGCAAAAGTGGTTCCTGCACCAACACAAGTGCGAAAAGCGGTTTTTCAACACTAACACAAGTGCGAAAAGTGGTTTTTCAACACTAACAAAAGTGCGAAAAGTGTTTTTTCCACACTAATACAAGTGCAAAAGTGGTTTCCTGCACCAACACAAGTGCGAAAAGTGGTTTTTCAACACGAAAACAAGTGCGAAAAGTGGTTTTTCCACACTAATACAAGTGCAAAAGTGGTTTCCTGCACCAACACAAGTGCGAAAAGTGGTTTTTCAACACTAACACAAGTGCGAAAAGTGGTTTTTCAACACTAACACAAGTGCGAAAAGTGGTTTTTCAACACTATCACAAGTGCAAAAAGGTTTTTTCCACACTAATACAAGTGCAAAAGTGTTTTCCTGCACCAACACAAGTGCGAAAAGTGGTTTTTCAACACTAACACAAGTGCGAAAAGTGGTTTTTCAACACTATCACAAGTGCAAAAAGTGTTTTTTCCACACTAATACAAGTGCAAAAGTGGTTTCCTGCACCAACACAAGTGCGAAAAGTGGTTTTTCAACACTAACACAAGTGCGAAAAGTGTTTTTTCAACACTAACACAAGTGCGAAAAGTGTTTTTTCCACAATAATACAAGTGCAAAAGTGGTTTCCTGCACCAACACAAGTGCGAAAAGTGGTTTTTCAACACTAACACAAGTGCGAAAAGTGGTTTTTCAACACTAACACAAGTGCGAAAAGTGTTTTTTCAACACTAACACAAGTGCGAAAAGTGTTTTTTCCACAATAATACATGTGCAAAAGTGGTTTCCTGCACCAACACAAGTGCGAAAAGTGGTTTTTCAACACTAACACAAGTGCGAAAAGTGGTTTTTCAACACTAACACAAGTGCGAAAAGTGTTTTTTCCACACTAATACAAGTGCAAAAGTGGTTTACTGCACCAACACAAGTGCGAAAAGTGGTTTTTCATCACTAACACAAGTGCGAACAGTGGTTTTTCAACACTAACACAAGTGCGAAAAGTGTTTTTTCCACACTAATACAATTGCAAAAGTGGTTTCCTGCACCAACACAAGTGCGAAAAGTGGTTTTTCAACACTAACACAAGTGCGAAAAGTGGTTTTTCAACACTAACACAAGTGCGAAAAGTGGTTTTTCAACACTAACACAAGTGTGAAATGTGGATTTTCAACACTAACACAAGTGCGAAAAGTGTTTTTTCCACACTAATACAAGTGCAAAAGTGGTTTACTGCACCAACACAAGTGCGAAAAGTGGTTTTCAACACTAACACAAGTGCGAAAAGTGGTTTTTCCACACTAACACAAGTGCGAAAAGTGTTTTTTCCACACTAATACAAGTGCAAAAGTGGTTTCCTGCACCAACACAAGTGCGAAAAGTGGTTTTTCAACACTAACACAAGTGCGAAAAGTGTTTTTTCCACACTAATACAAGTGCAAAAGTGGTTTACTGCACCAACACAAGTGCGAAATGTGGTTTTTCAACACTAACACAAGTGCGAACAGTGGTTTTTCAACACTAACACAAGTGCGAAAAGTGGTTTTTCAACACAAGTGCGAAAAGTGTTTTTTCCACACTAATACAAGTGCAAAAGTGGTTTCCTGCACCAACACAAGTGCGAAAAGTGGTTTTTCAACACTAACACAAGTGCGAAAAGTGGTTTTTCAACACAAGTGCGAAAAGTGTTTTTTCCACAATAATACAAGTGCAAAAGTGGTTTCCTGCACCAACACAAGTGCGAAAAGTGGTTTTTCAACACTAACACAAGTGCGGAAAGTGGTTTTTCAACACTAACACAAGTGCGAAAAGAGTTTTTTCCACACTAATACAAGTGAAAAAGTGGTTTCCTCCACCAACACAAGTGCGAAAAGTGGTTTTTCAACACTAACACAAGTGCGAAAAGTGGTTTTTCAACACTAACACAAGTGTGAAAAGTGGTTTTTCAACACTAACACAAGTGCGAAAAGTGTTTTTTCGACACTAATACAAGCGCAAAAGTGGTTTCCTGCACCAACACATGTGCAAAAAGTGGTTTTTCAACACTAACACAAGTGCGAAAAGTGGTTTTTCCACAGTAATACAAGTGCGAAAAGTGGTTTTTCCACACTAATACAAGTGCAAAAGTGGTTTCCTGCACCAACACAAGTGCGAAAAGTGGTTTTTCAACACTAACACAAGTGTGAAAAGTGGTTTTTCAACACTAACACAAGTGTGAAAAGTGTTTTTTCCACACTAATACAAGTGCAAAAGTGGTTTCCTGCACCAACACAAGTGCAAAAGTGGTTTCCTGCACCAACACAAGTGCAAAAAGTGGTTTTTCAACACTAACACAAGTGCGAGCAGTGGTTTTTCAACACTAACACAAGTGCGAAAAGTGTTTTTTCAACACTAACACAAGTGCGAAAAGTGTTTTTTCCACAATAATACAAGTGCAAAAGTGGTTTCCTGCACCAACACAAGTGCGAAAAGTGGTTTTTCAACACTAACACAAGTGCGAAAAGTGTTTTTTCAACACTAACACAAGTGCGAAAAGTGTTTTTTCCACAATAATACATGTGCAAAAGTGGTTTCCTGCACCAACACAAGTGCGAAAAGTGGTTTTTCAACACTAACACAAGTGCGAAAAGTGGTTTTTCAACACTAACACAAGTGCGAAAAGTGTTTTTTCCACACTAATACAAGTGCAAAAGTGGTTTACTGCACCAACACAAGTGCGAAAAGTGGTTTTTCAACACTAACACCAGTGCGAACAGTGGTTTTTCAACACTAACACAAGTGCGAAAAGTGTTTTTTCCACACTAATACAATTGCAAAAGTGGTTTCCTGCACCAACACAAGTGCGAAAAGTGGTTTTTCAACACTAACACAAGTGCGAAAAGTGGTTTTTCAACACTAACACAAGTGCGAAAAGTGGTTTTTCAACACTAACACAAGTGTGAAATGTGGATTTTCAACACTAACACAAGTGCGAAAAGTGTTTTTTCCACACTAATACAAGTGCAAAAGTGGTTTACTGCACCAACACAAGTGCGAAAAGTGGTTTTCAACACTAACACAAGTGCGAAAAGTGGTTTTTCCACACTAACACAAGTGCGAAAAGTGTTTTTTCCACACTAATACAAGTGCAAAAGTGGTTTCCTGCACCAACACAAGTGCGAAAAGTGGTTTTTCAACACTAACACAAGTGTGAAAAGTGGTTTTTCAACACTATCACAAGTGCAAAAAGTGTTTTTTCCACACTATCACAAGTGCAAAAAGTGTTTTTTCCACACTAATACAAGTGCAAAAGTGGTTTCCTGCACCAACACAAGTGCGAAAAGTGGTTTTTCAACACTATCACAAGTGCAAAAAGTGTTTTTTCCACACTAATACAAGTGCAAAAGTGGTTTCCTGCACCAACACAAGTGCGAAAAGTGGTTTTTCAACACTAACACAAGTGCGAAAAGTGTTTTTTCCACACTAATACAAGTGCAAAAGTGGTTTTTCAACACTAACACAAGTGCGAAAAGTGGTTTTTCAACACTAACACAAGTGCGAAAAGTGGTTTTTCAACACTAACACAAGTGCAAAAAGTGTTTTTTCCACACTAATACAAGTGCAAAAGTTGTTTCCTGCACCAACACAAGTGCGAAAAGTGGTTTTTCAACACTAACACAAGTGCGAAAAGTGGTTTTTCAACACTAACACAAGTGCGAAAAGTGGTTTTTCAACACTAACACAAGTGCGAAAAGTGGTTTTTCAACACTAACACAAGTGCGAAAAGTGTTTTTTCCACACTAATACAAGTGCAAAAGTGGTTTCCTGCACCAACACAAGTGCGAAAAGTGGTTTTTCAACACTAACACAAGTGCGAAAAGTGGTTTTTCAACACTAACACAAGTGCGAAAAGTGTTTTTTCCACACTAATACAAGTGCAAAAGTGGTTTCCTGCACCAACACAAGTGCGAAAAGTGGTTTTTCAACACTAACACAAGTGCGAAAAGTGGTTTTTCAACACTATCACAAGTGCAAAAAGTGTTTTTTCCACACTAATACAAGTGCAAAAGTGGTTTCCTGCACCAACACAAGTGCGAAAAGTGGTTTTTCAACACTATCACAAGTGTGAAAAGTGGTTTTTCAACACTAACACAAGTGCGAAAAGTGTTTTTTCCACACTAATACAAGTGCAAAAGTGGTTTCCTGCACCAACACAAGTGCGAAAAGTGGTTTTTCAACACTAACACAAGTGCAAAAAGTGTTTTTTCAACACTAACACAAGTGCGAAAAGTGTTTTTCCACAATAATACAAGTGCAAAAGTGGTTTCCTGCACCAACACAAGTGCGAAAAGTGGTTTTTCAACACTAACACAAGTGCGAAAAGTGTTTTTTCAACACTAACACAAGTGCGAAAAGTGTTTTTTCCACAATAATCCATGTGCAAAAGTGGTTTCCTGCACCAACACAAGTGCGAAAAGTGGTTTTTCAACACTAACACAAGTGCGAACAGTGGTTTTTCAACAATAACACAAGTGCGAAAAGTGTTTTTTCCACACTAATACAATTGCAAAAGTGGTTTCCTGCACCAACACAAGTGCGAAAAGTGGTTTTTCAACACAAACAAAAGTGCGAAAAGTGGATTTTCAACACTAACACAAGTGCGAAAAGTGGTTTTTCAACACAAGTGCGAAAAGTGTTTTTTCCACACTAATACAAGTGCAAAAGTGGTTTCCTGCACCAACACAAGTGCGAAAAGTGGTTTTTCAACACTAACACAAGTGCGAAAAGTGGTTTTTCAACACAAGTGCGAAAAGTGTTTTTTCCACAATAATACAAGTGCAAAAGTGGTTTCCTGCACCAACACAAGTGCGAAAAGTGTTTTTCAACACTAACACAAGTGCGAAAAGTGGTTTTTCAACACTAACACAAGTGCAAAAAGTGTTTTTTCCACACTAATACAAGTGAAAAAGTGGTTTCCTCCACCAACACAAGTGCGAAAAGTGGTTTTTCAACACTAACACAAGTGCGAAAAGTGGTTTTTCAACACTAACACAAGTGTGAAAAGTGGTTTTTCAACACTAACACAAGTGCAAAAAGTGTTTTTTCGACACTAATACAAGCGCAAAAGTGGTTTCCTGCACCAACACATGTGCGAAAAGTGGTTTTTCAACACTAACACAAGTGCGAAAAGTGGTTTTTCCACAGTAATACAAGTGTGAAAAGTGGTTTTTCCACACTAATACAAGTGCAAAAGTGGTTTCCTGCACCAACACAAGTGCGAAAAGTGGTTTTTCAACACTAACACAAGTGTGAAAAGTGGTTTTTCAACACTAACACAAGTGTGAAAAGTGTTTTTTCCACACTAATACAAGTGCAAAAGTGGTTTCCTGCACCAACACAAGTGCAAAAGTGGTTTCCTGCACCAACACAAGTGCAAAAAGTGGTTTTTCAACACTAACACAAGTGCTAAAAGTGGTTTTTCAACACTAACACAAGTGTGAAAAGTGTTTTTTCCCCACTAATACAAGTGCAAAAGTGGTTCCTGCACCAACACAAGTGCGAAAAGTGGTTTTTCAACACTAACACAAGTGCGAAAAGTGGTTTTTCAACACTAACAAAAGTGCGAAAAGTGTTTTTTCCACACTAATACAAGTGCAAAAGTGGTTTCCTGCACCAACACAAGTGCGAAAAGTGGTTTTTCAACACGAAAACAAGTGCGAAAAGTGGTTTTTCCACACTAATACAAGTGCAAAAGTGGTTTCCTGCACCAACACAAGTGCGAAAAGTGGTTTTTCAACACTAACACAAGTGCGAAAAGTGGTTTTTCAACACTAACACAAGTGCGAAAAGTGGTTTTTCAACACTATCACAAGTGCAAAAAGGTTTTTTCCACACTAATACAAGTGCAAAAGTGTTTTCCTGCACCAACACAAGTGCGAAAAGTGGTTTTTCAACACTAACACAAGTGCGAAAAGTGTTTTTCAACACTATTACAAGTGCAAAAAGTGTTTTTTCCACACTAATACAAGTGCAAAAGTGGTTTCCTGCACCAACACAAGTGCGAAAAGTGGTTTTTCAACACTAACACAAGTGCGAAAAGTGTTTTTTCAACACTAACACAAGTGCGAAAAGTGTTTTTCAACACTATTACAAGTGCAAAAAGTGTTTTTTCCACAATAATACAAGTGCAAAAGTGGTTTCCTGCACCAACACAAGTGCGAAAAGTGGTTTTTCAACACTAACACAAGTGCGAAAAGTGGTTTTTCAACACTAACACAAGTGCGAAAAGTGTTTTTTCAACACTAACACAAGTGCGAAAAGTGTTTTTTCCACAATAATACATGTGCAAAAGTGGTTTCCTGCACCAACACAAGTGCGAAAAGTGGTTTTTCAACACTAACACAAGTGCGAAAAGTGGTTTTTCAACACTAACACAAGTGCGAAAAGTGTTTTTTCCACACTAATACAAGTGCAAAAGTGGTTTACTGCACCAACACAAGTGCGAAAAGTGGTTTTTCATCACTAACACAAGTGCGAACAGTGGTTTTTCAACACTAACACAAGTGCGAAAAGTGTTTTTTCCACACTAATACAATTGCAAAAGTGGTTTCCTGCACCAACACAAGTGCGAAAAGTGGTTTTTCAACACTAACACAAGTGCGAAAAGTGGTTTTTCAACACTAACACAAGTGCGAAAAGTGGTTTTTCAACACTAACACAAGTGTGAAATGTGGATTTTCAACACTAACACAAGTGCGAAAAGTGTTTTTTCCACACTAATACAAGTGCAAAAGTGGTTTACTGCACCAACACAAGTGCGAAAAGTGGTTTTCAACACTAACACAAGTGCGAAAAGTGGTTTTTCCACACTAACACAAGTGCGAAAAGTGTTTTTTCCACACTAATACAAGTGCAAAAGTGGTTTCCTGCACCAACACAAGTGCGAAAAGTGGTTTTTCAACACTAACACAAGTGCGAAAAGTGTTTTTTCCACACTAATACAAGTGCAAAAGTGGTTTACTGCACCAACACAAGTGCGAAATGTGGTTTTTCAACACTAACACAAGTGCGAACAGTGGTTTTTCAACACTAACACAAGTGCGAAAAGTGGTTTTTCAACACAAGTGCGAAAAGTGTTTTTTCCACACTAATACAAGTGCAAAAGTGGTTTCCTGCACCAACACAAGTGCGAAAAGTGGTTTTTCAACACTAACACAAGTGCGAAAAGTGGTTTTTCAACACAAGTGCGAAAAGTGTTTTTTCCACAATAATACAAGTGCAAAAGTGGTTTCCTGCACCAACACAAGTGCGAAAAGTGGTTTTTCAACACTAACACAAGTGCGGAAAGTGGTTTTTCAACACTAACACAAGTGCGAAAAGAGTTTTTTCCACACTAATACAAGTGAAAAAGTGGTTTCCTCCACCAACACAAGTGCGAAAGTGGTTTTTCAACACTAACACAAGTGCGAAAAGTGGTTTTTCAACACTAACACAAGTGTGAAAAGTGGTTTTTTCAACACTAACACAAGTGCGAAAAGTGTTTTTTCGACACTAATACAAGCGCAAAAGTGGTTTCCTGCACCCAACACATGTGCAAAAAGTGGTTTTTCAACACTAACACAAGTGCGAAAAGTGGTTTTTCCACAGTAATACAAGTGCGAAAAGTGGTTTTTCCACACTAATACAAGTGCAAAAGTGGTTTCCTGCACCAACACAAGTGCGAAAAGTGGTTTTTCAACACTAACACAAGTGTGAAAAGTGGTTTTTCAACACTAACACAAGTGTGAAAAGTGTTTTTTCCACACTAATACAAGTGCAAAAGTGGTTTCCTGCACCAACACAAGTGCAAAAGTGGTTTCCGCACCAACACAAGTGCAAAAAGTGGTTTTTCAACACTAACACAAGTGCGAGCAGTGGTTTTTCAACACTAACACAAGTGCGAAAAGTGTTTTTTCAACACTAACACAAGTGCGAAAAGTGTTTTTTCCACAATAATACAAGTGCAAAAGTGGTTTCCTGCACCAACACAAGTGCGAAAAGTGGTTTTTCAACACTAACACAAGTGCGAAAAGTGTTTTTTCAACACTAACACAAGTGCGAAAAGTGTTTTTTCCACAATAATACATGTGCAAAAGTGGTTTCCTGCACCAACACAAGTGCGAAAAGTGGTTTTTCAACACTAACACAAGTGCGAAAAGTGGTTTTTCAACACTAACACAAGTGCGAAAAGTGTTTTTTCCACACTAATACAAGTGCAAAAGTGGTTTACTGCACCAACACAAGTGCGAAAAGTGGTTTTTCAACACTAACACCAGTGCGAACAGTGGTTTTTCAACACTAACACAAGTGCGAAAAGTGTTTTTTCCACACTAATACAATTGCAAAAGTGGTTTCCTGCACCAACACAAGTGCGAAAAGTGGTTTTTCAACACTAACACAAGTGCGAAAAGTGGTTTTTCAACACTAACACAAGTGCGAAAAGTGGTTTTTCAACACTAACACAAGTGTGAAATGTGGATTTTCAACACTAACACAAGTGCGAAAAGTGTTTTTTCCACACTAATACAAGTGCAAAAGTGGTTTACTGCACCAACACAAGTGCGAAAAGTGGTTTTCAACACTAACACAAGTGCGAAAAGTGGTTTTTCCACACTAACACAAGTGCGAAAAGTGTTTTTTCCACACTAATACAAGTGCAAAAGTGGTTTCCTGCACCAACACAAGTGCGAAAAGTGGTTTTTCAACACTAACACAAGTGTGAAAAGTGGTTTTTCAACACTATCACAAGTGCAAAAAGTGTTTTTTCCACACTATCACAAGTGCAAAAAGTGTTTTTTCCACACTAATACAAGTGCAAAAGTGGTTTCCTGCACCAACACAAGTGCGAAAAGTGGTTTTTCAACACTATCACAAGTGCAAAAAGTGTTTTTTCCACACTAATACAAGTGCAAAAGTGGTTTCCTGCACCAACACAAGTGCGAAAAGTGGTTTTTCAACACTAACACAAGTGCGAAAAGTGTTTTTTCCACACTAATACAAGTGCAAAAGTGGTTTTTCAACACTAACACAAGTGCGAAAAGTGGTTTTTCAACACTAACACAAGTGCGAAAAGTGGTTTTTCAACACTAACACAAGTGCAAAAAGTGTTTTTTCCACACTAATACAAGTGCAAAAGTTGTTTCCTGCACCAACACAAGTGCGAAAAGTGGTTTTTCAACACTAACACAAGTGCGAAAAGTGGTTTTTCAACACTAACACAAGTGCGAAAAGTGGTTTTTCAACACTAACACAAGTGCGAAAAGTGGTTTTTCAACACTAACACAAGTGCGAAAAGTGTTTTTTCCACACTAATACAAGTGCAAAAGTGGTTTCCTGCACCAACACAAGTGCGAAAAGTGGTTTTTCAACACTAACACAAGTGCGAAAAGTGGTTTTTCAACACTAACACAAGTGCGAAAAGTGTTTTTTCCACACTAATACAAGTGCAAAAGTGGTTTCCTGCACCAACACAAGTGCGAAAAGTGGTTTTTCAACACTAACACAAGTGCGAAAAGTGGTTTTTCAACACTATCACAAGTGCAAAAAGTGTTTTTTCCACACTAATACAAGTGCAAAAGTGGTTTCCTGCACCAACACAAGTGCGAAAAGTGGTTTTTCAACACTATCACAAGTGTGAAAAGTGGTTTTTCAACACTAACACAAGTGCGAAAAGTGTTTTTTCCACACTAATACAAGTGCAAAAGTGGTTTCCTGCACCAACACAAGTGCGAAAAGTGGTTTTTCAACACTAACACAAGTGCAAAAAGTGTTTTTTCAACACTAACACAAGTGCGAAAAGTGTTTTTCCACAATAATACAAGTGCAAAAGTGGTTTCCTGCACCAACACAAGTGCGAAAAGTGGTTTTTCAACACTAACACAAGTGCGAAAAGTGTTTTTTCAACACTAACACAAGTGCGAAAAGTGTTTTTTCCACAATAATCCATGTGCAAAAGTGGTTTCCTGCACCAACACAAGTGCGAAAAGTGGTTTTTCAACACTAACACAAGTGCGAACAGTGGTTTTTCAACAATAACACAAGTGCGAAAAGTGTTTTTTCCACACTAATACAATTGCAAAAGTGGTTTCCTGCACCAACACAAGTGCGAAAAGTGGTTTTTCAACACAAACAAAAGTGCGAAAAGTGGATTTTCAACACTAACACAAGTGCGAAAAGTGGTTTTTCAACACAAGTGCGAAAAGTGTTTTTTCCACACTAATACAAGTGCAAAAGTGGTTTCCTGCACCAACACAAGTGCGAAAAGTGGTTTTTCAACACTAACACAAGTGCGAAAAGTGGTTTTTCAACACAAGTGCGAAAAGTGTTTTTTCCACAATAATACAAGTGCAAAAGTGGTTTCCTGCACCAACACAAGTGCGAAAAGTGTTTTTCAACACTAACACAAGTGCGAAAAGTGGTTTTTCAACACTAACACAAGTGCAAAAAGTGTTTTTTCCACACTAATACAAGTGAAAAAGTGGTTTCCTCCACCAACACAAGTGCGAAAAGTGGTTTTTCAACACTAACACAAGTGCGAAAAGTGGTTTTTCAACACTAACACAAGTGTGAAAAGTGGTTTTTCAACACTAACACAAGTGCAAAAAGTGTTTTTTCGACACTAATACAAGCGCAAAAGTGGTTTCCTGCACCAACACATGTGCGAAAAGTGGTTTTTCAACACTAACACAAGTGCGAAAAGTGGTTTTTCCACAGTAATACAAGTGTGAAAAGTGGTTTTTCCACACTAATACAAGTGCAAAAGTGGTTTCCTGCACCAACACAAGTGCGAAAAGTGGTTTTTCAACACTAACACAAGTGTGAAAAGTGGTTTTTCAACACTAACACAAGTGTGAAAAGTGTTTTTTCCACACTAATACAAGTGCAAAAGTGGTTTCCTGCACCAACACAAGTGCAAAAGTGGTTTCCTGCACCAACACAAGTGCAAAAAGTGGTTTTTCAACACTAACACAAGTGCTAAAAGTGGTTTTTCAACACTAACACAAGTGTGAAAAGTGTTTTTTCCCCACTAATACAAGTGCAAAAGTGGTTCCTGCACCAACACAAGTGCGAAAAGTGGTTTTTCAACACTAACACAAGTGCGAAAAGTGGTTTTTCAACACTAACAAAAGTGCGAAAAGTGTTTTTTCCACACTAATACAAGTGCAAAAGTGGTTTCCTGCACCAACACAAGTGCGAAAAGTGGTTTTTCAACACGAAAACAAGTGCGAAAAGTGGTTTTTCCACACTAATACAAGTGCAAAAGTGGTTTCCTGCACCAACACAAGTGCGAAAAGTGGTTTTTCAACACTAACACAAGTGCGAAAAGTGGTTTTTCAACACTAACACAAGTGCGAAAAGTGGTTTTTCAACACTATCACAAGTGCAAAAAGGTTTTTTCCACACTAATACAAGTGCAAAAGTGTTTTCCTGCACCAACACAAGTGCGAAAAGTGGTTTTTCAACACTAACACAAGTGCGAAAAGTGTTTTTCAACACTATTACAAGTGCAAAAAGTGTTTTTTCCACACTAATACAAGTGCAAAAGTGGTTTCCTGCACCAACACAAGTGCGAAAAGTGGTTTTTCAACACTAACACAAGTGCGAAAAGTGTTTTTTCAACACTAACACAAGTGCGAAAAGTGTTTTTTCCACAATAATACAAGTGCAAAAGTGGTTTCCTGCACCAACACAAGTGCGAAAAGTGGTTTTTCAACACTAACACAAGTGCGAAAAGTGGTTTTTCAACACTAACACAAGTGCGAAAAGTGTTTTTTCAACACTAACACAAGTGCGAAAAGTGTTTTTTCCACAATAATACATGTGCAAAAGTGGTTTCCTGCACCAACACAAGTGCGAAAAGTGGGTTTTTCAACACTAACACAAGTGCGAAAAGTGGTTTTTCAACACTAACACAAGTGCGAAAAGTGTTTTTTCCACACTAATACAAGTGCAAAAGTGGTTTACTGCACCAACACAAGTGCGAAAAGTGGTTTTTCATCACTAACACAAGTGCGAACAGTGGTTTTTCAACACTAACACAAGTGCGAAAAGTGTTTTTTCCACACTAATACAATTGCAAAAGTGGTTTCCTGCACCAACACAAGTGCGAAAAGTGGTTTTTCAACACTAACACAAGTGCGAAAAGTGGTTTTTCAACACTAACACAAGTGCGAAAAGTGGTTTTTCAACACTAACACAAGTGTGAAATGTGGATTTTCAACACTAACACAAGTGCGAAAAGTGTTTTTTCCACACTAATACAAGTGCAAAAGTGGTTTACTGCACCAACACAAGTGCGAAAAGTGGTTTTCAACACTAACACAAGTGCGAAAAGTGGTTTTTCCACACTAACACAAGTGCGAAAAGTGTTTTTTCCACACTAATACAAGTGCAAAAGTGGTTTCCTGCACCAACACAAGTGCGAAAAGTGGTTTTTCAACACTAACACAAGTGCGAAAAGTGTTTTTTCCACACTAATACAAGTGCAAAAGTGGTTTACTGCACCAACACAAGTGCGAAAAGTGGTTTTTCAACACTAACACAAGTGCGAACAGTGGTTTTTCAACACTAACACAAGTGCGAAAAGTGTTTTTTCCACACTAATACAATTGCAAAAGTGGTTTCCTGCACCAACACAAGTGCGAAAGTGGTTTTTCAACACAAACACAAGTGCGAAAAGTGGATTTTCAACACTAACACAAGTGCGAAAAGTGGTTTTTCAACACAAGTGCGTAAAGTGTTTTTTCCACACTAATACAAGTGCAAAAGTGGTTTCCTGCACCAACACAAGTGCGAAAAGTGGTTTTTCAACACTAACACAAGTGCGAAAAGTGGTTTTTCAACACAAGTGCGAAAAGTGTTTTTTCCACAATAATACAAGTGCAAAAGTGGTTTCCTGCACCAACACAAGTGCGAAAGTGGTTTTTCAACACTAACACAAGTGCGAAAAGTGGTTTTTCAACACTAACACAAGTGCGAAAAGTGGTTTTTCCACACTAATACAAGTGAAAAAGTGGTTTCCTCCACCAACACAAGTGCGAAAAGTGGTTTTTCAACACTAACACAAGTGCGAAAAGTGGTTTTTCAACACTAACACAAGTGTGAAAAGTGGTTTTTCAACACTAACACAAGTGCGAAAAGTGTTTTTTCGACACTAATACAAGCGCAAAAGTGGTTTCCTGCACCAACACATGTGCGAAAAGTGGTTTTTCAACACTAACACAAGTGCGAAAAGTGGTTTTTCCACAGTAATACAAGTGCGAAAAGTGGTTTTTCCACACTAATACAAGTGCAAAAGTGGTTTCCTGCACCAACACAAGTGCGAAAAGTGGTTTTTCAACACTAACACAAGTGTGAAAAGTGGTTTTTCAACACTAACACAAGTGTGAAAAGTGTTTTTTCCACACTAATACAAGTGCAAAAGTGGTTTCCTGCACCAACACAAGTGCAAAAGTGGTTTCCTGCACCAACACAAGTGCAAAAAGTGGTTTTTCAACACTAACACAAGTGCGAAAAGTGGTTTTTCAACACTAACACAAGTGTGAAAAGTGTTTTTTTCCCCACTAATACAAGTGCAAAAGTGGTTCCTGCACCAACACAAGTGCGAAAAGTGGTTTTCAACACTAACACAAGTGCGAAAAGTGGTTTTTCAACACTAACAAAAGTGCGAAAAGTGTTTTTTCCACACTAATACAAGTGCAAAAGTGGTTTCCTGCACCAACACAAGTGCGAAAAGTGGTTTTTCAACACTAAAACAAGTGCGAAAAGTGGTTTTTCCACACTAATACAAGTGCAAAAGTGGTTTCCTGCACCAACACAAGTGCGAAAAGTGGTTTTTCAACACTAACACAAGTGCGAAAAGTGGTTTTTCAACACTAACACAAGTGCGAAAAGTGGTTTTTCAACACTATCACAAGTGCAAAAAGGTTTTTTCCACACTAATACAAGTGCAAAAGTGTTTTCCTGCACCAACACAAGTGCGAAAAGTGGTTTTTCAACACTAACACAAGTGCGAAAAGTGGTTTTTCAACACTATCACAAGTGCAAAAAGTGTTTTTTCCACACTAATACAAGTGCAAAAGTGGTTTCCTGCACCAACACAAGTGCGAAAAGTGGTTTTTCAACACTAACACAAGTGCGAAAAGTGTTTTTTCAACACTAACACAAGTGCGAAAAGTGTTTTTTCCACAATAATACAAGTGCAAAAGTGGTTTCCTGCACCAACACAAGTGCGAAAAGTGGTTTTTCAACACTAACACAAGTGCGAAAAGTGGTTTTTCAACACTAACACAAGTGCGAAAAGTGTTTTTTCAACATTAACACAAGTGCGAAAAGTGTTTTTTCCACAATAATACATGTGCAAAAGTGGTTTCCTGCACCAACACAAGTGCGAAAAGTGTTTTTCAACACTAACACAAGTGCGAAAAGTGGTTTTTCAACACTAACACAAGTGCGAAAAGTGTTTTTTCCACACTAATACAAGTGCAAAAGTGGTTTACTGCACCAACACAAGTGCGAAAAGTGGTTTTTCATCACTAACACAAGTGCGAACAGTGGTTTTTCAACACTAACACAAGTGCGAAAAGTGTTTTTTCCACACTAATACAATTGCAAAAGTGGTTTCCTGCACCAACACAAGTGCGAAAAGTGGTTTTTCAACACTAACACAAGTGCGAAAAGTGGTTTTTCAACACTAACACAAGTGCGAAAAGTGGTTTTTCAACACTAACACAAGTGTGAAATGTGGATTTTCAACACTAACACAAGTGCGAAAAGTGTTTTTTCCACACTAATACAAGTGCAAAAGTGGTTTACTGCACCAACACAAGTGCGAAAGTGGTTTTCAACACTAACACAAGTGCGAAAAGTGGTTTTTCCACACTAACACAAGTGCGAAAAGTGTTTTTTCCACACTAATACAAGTGCAAAAGTGGTTTCCTGCACCAACACAAGTGCGAAAAGTGGTTTTTCAACACTAACACAAGTGCGAAAAGTGTTTTTTCCACACTAATACAAGTGCAAAAGTGTTTTCCTGCACCAACACAAGTGCGAAAAGTGGTTTTTCAACACTAACACAAGTGCGAAAAGTGGTTTTTCAACACTATCACAAGTGCAAAAAGTGTTTTTTCCACACTAATACAAGTGCAAAAGTGGTTTCCTGCACCAACACAAGTGCGAAAAGTGGTTTTTCAACACTAACACAAGTGCGAAAAGTGTTTTTTCAACACTAACACAAGTGCGAAAAGTGTTTTTTCCACAATAATACAAGTGCAAAAGTGGTTTCCTGCACCAACACAAGTGCGAAAAGTGGTTTTCAACACTAACACAAGTGCGAAAGTGTTTTTTCAACACTAACACAAGTGCGAAAAGTGTTTTTCCACAATAATACATGTGCAAAAGTGGTTTCCTGCACCAACACAAGTGCGAAAAGTGGTTTTTCAACACTAACACAAGTGCGAAAAGTGGTTTTTCAACACTAACACAAGTGCGAAAAGTGTTTTTTCCACACTAATACAAGTGCAAAAGTGGTTTACTGCACCAACACAAGTGCAAAAAGTGGTTTTTCAACACTAACACCAGTGCGAACAGTGGTTTTTCAACACTAACACAAGTGCGAAAAGTGGTTTTTCAACACTATCACAAGTGCAAAAAGGTTTTTTCCACACTAATACAAGTGCAAAAGTGTTTTCCTGCACCAACACAAGTGCGAAAAGTGGTTTTTCAACACTAACACAAGTGCGAAAAGTGGTTTTTCAACACTATCACAAGTGCAAAAAGTGTTTTTTCCACACTAATACAAGTGCAAAAGTGGTTTCCTGCACCAACACAAGTGCGAAAAGTGGTTTTTCAACACTAACACAAGTGCGAAAAGTGTTTTTTCAACACTAACACAAGTGCGGAAAAGTGTTTTTTCCAAAATAATACAAGTGCAAAAGTGGTTTCCTGCACCAACACAAGTGCGAAAAGTGGTTTTTCAACACTAACACAAGTGCGAAAAGTGGTTTTTCAACACTAACACAAGTGCGAAAAGTGTTTTTTCAACATTAACACAAGTGCGAAAAGTGTTTTTTCCACAATAATACATGTGCAAAAGTGGTTTCCTGCACCAACACAAGTGCGAAAAGTGGTTTTTCAACACTAACACAAGTGCGAAAAGTGGTTTTTCAACACTAACACAAGTGCGAAAAGTGTTTTTTCCACACTAATACAAGTGCAAAAGTGGTTTACTGCACCAACACAAGTGCGAAAAGTGTTTTTCATCACTAACACAAGTGCGAACAGTGGTTTTTCAACACTAACACAAGTGCGAAAAGTGTTTTTTCCACACTAATACAATTGCAAAAGTGGTTTCCTGCACCAACACAAGTGCGAAAAGTGGTTTTTCAACACTAACACAAGTGCGAAAAGTGGTTTTTCAACACTAACACAAGTGCGAAAAGTGGTTTTTCAACACTAACACAAGTGTGAAATGTGGATTTTCAACACTAACACAAGTGCGAAAAGTGTTTTTTCCACACTAATACAAGTGCAAAAGTGGTTTACTGCACCAACACAAGTGCGAAAAGTGGTTTTCAACACTAACACAAGTGCGAAAAGTGGTTTTTCCACACTAACACAAGTGCGAAAAGTGTTTTTTCCACACTAATACAAGTGCAAAAGTGGTTTCCTGCACCAACACAAGTGCGAAAAGTGGTTTTTCAACACTAACACAAGTGCGAAAAGTGTTTTTTCCACACTAATACAAGTGCAAAAGTGTTTTCCTGCACCAACACAAGTGCGAAAAGTGGTTTTTCAACACTAACACAAGTGCGAAAAGTGGTTTTTCAACACTATCACAAGTGCAAAAAGTGTTTTTTCCACACTAATACAAGTGCAAAAGTGGTTTCCTGCACCAACACAAGTGCGAAAAGTGGTTTTTCAACACTAACACAAGTGCGAAAAGTGTTTTTTCAACACTAACACAAGTGCGAAAAGTGTTTTTTCCACAATAATACAAGTGCAAAAGTGTTTCCTGCACCAACACAAGTGCGAAAAGTGGTTTTTCAACACTAACACAAGTGCGAAAAGTGTTTTTTCAACACTAACACAAGTGCGAAAAGTGTTTTTTCCACAATAATACATGTGCAAAAGTGGTTTCCTGCACCAACACAAGTGCGAAAAGTGGTTTTTCAACACTAACACAAGTGCGAAAAGTGGTTTTTCAACACTAACACAAGTGCGAAAGTGTTTTTTCCACACTAATACAAGTGCAAAAGTGGTTTACTGCACCAACACAAGTGCGAAAAGTGGTTTTTCAACACTAACACCAGTGCGAACAGTGGTTTTTCAACACTAACACAAGTGCGAAAAGTGTTTTTTCCACACTAATACAATTGCAAAAGTGGTTTCCTGCACCAACACAAGTGCGAAAAGTGGTTTTTCAACACTAACACAAGTGCGAAAAGTGGTTTTTCAACACTAACACAAGTGCGAAAAGTGGTTTTTCAACACTAACACAAGTGTGAAATGTGGATTTTCAACACTAACACAAGTGCGAAAAGTGTTTTTTCCACACTAATACAAGTGCAAAAGTGGTTTACTGCACCAACACAAGTGCGAAAAGTGGTTTTCAACACTAACACAAGTGCGAAAAGTGGTTTTTCCACACTAACACAAGTGCGAAAAGTGTTTTTTCCACACTAATACAAGTGCAAAAGTGGTTTCCTGCACCAACACAAGTGCGAAAAGTGGTTTTTCAACACTAACACAAGTGTGAAAAGTGGTTTTTCAACACTATCACAAGTGCAAAAAGTGTTTTTTCCACACTATCACAAGTGCAAAAAGTGTTTTTTCCACACTAATACAAGTGCAAAAGTGGTTTCCTGCACCAACACAAGTGCGAAAAGTGGTTTTTCAACACTATCACAAGTGCAAAAAGTGTTTTTTCCACACTAATACAAGTGCAAAAGTGGTTTCCTGCACCAACACAAGTGCGAAAAGTGGTTTTTCAACACTAACACAAGTGCGAAAAGTGTTTTTTCCACACTAATACAAGTGCAAAAGTGGTTTTTCAACACTAACACAAGTGCGAAAAGTGGTTTTTCAACACTAACACAAGTGCGAAAAGTGGTTTTTCAACACTAACACAAGTGCAAAAAGTGTTTTTTCCACACTAATACAAGTGCAAAAGTTGTTTCCTGCACCAACACAAGTGCGAAAAGTGGTTTTTCAACACTAACACAAGTGCGAAAAGTGGTTTTTCAACACTAACACAAGTGCGAAAAGTGGTTTTTCAACACTAACACAAGTGCGAAAAGTGGTTTTTCAACACTAACACAAGTGCGAAAAGTGTTTTTTCCACACTAATACAAGTGCAAAAGTGGTTTCCTGCACCAACACAAGTGCGAAAAGTGGTTTTTCAACACTAACACAAGTGCGAAAAGTGGTTTTTCAACACTAACACAAGTGTGAAAAGTGGTTTTTCAACACTAACACAAGTGCGAAAAGTGTTTTTTCGACACTAATACAAGCGCAAAAGTGGTTTCCTGCACCAACACATGTGCAAAAAGTGGTTTTTCAACACTAACACAAGTGCGAAAAGTGGTTTTTCCACAGTAATACAAGTGCGAAAAGTGGTTTTTCCACACTAATACAAGTGCAAAAGTGGTTTCCTGCACCAACACAAGTGCGAAAAGTGGTTTTTCAACACTAACACAAGTGCGAAAAGTGGTTTTTCAACACTAACACAAGTGCGAAAAGTGGTTTTTCAACACTAACACAAGTGTGAAATGTGGATTTTCAACACTAACACAAGTGCGAAAAGTGTTTTTTCCACAATAATACATGTGCAAAAGTGGTTTCCTGCACCAACACAAGTGCGAAAAGTGGTTTTTCAACACTAACACAAGTGCGAAAAGTGGTTTTTCAACACTAACACAAGTGCGAAAAGTGTTTTTTCCACACTAATACAAGTGCAAAAGTGGTTTACTGCACCAACACAAGTGCGAAAAGTGGTTTTTCATCACTAACACAAGTGCGAACAGTGGTTTTTCAACACTAACACAAGTGCGAAAAGTGTTTTTTTCCACACTAATACAATTGCAAAAGTGGTTTCCTGCACCAACACAAGTGCGAAAAGTGGTTTTTCAACACTAACACAAGTGCGAAAAGTGTTTTTTCCACACTAATACAAGTGCAAAAGTGGTTTACTGCACCAACACAAGTGCGAAAAGTGGTTTTTCATCACTAACACAAGTGCGAACAGTGGTTTTTCAACACTAACACAAGTGCGAAAAGTGTTTTTTCCACACTAATACAATTGCAAAAGTGGTTTCCTGCACCAACACAAGTGCGAAAAGTGGTTTTTCAACACTAACACAAGTGCGAAAAGTGGTTTTTCAACACTAACACAAGTGCGAAAAGTGGTTTTTCAACACTAACACAAGTGTGAAATGTGGATTTTCAACACTAACACAAGTGCGAAAAGTGTTTTTTCCACACTAATACAAGTGCAAAAGTGGTTTACTGCACCAACACAAGTGCGAAAAGTGGTTTTCAACACTAACACAAGTGCGAAAAGTGGTTTTTCCACACTAACACAAGTGCGAAAAGTGTTTTTTCCACACTAATACAAGTGCAAAAGTGGTTTCCTGCACCAACACAAGTGCGAAAAGTGGTTTTTCAACACTAACACAAGTGCGAAAAGTGTTTTTTCCACACTAATACAAGTGCAAAAGTGGTTTACTGCACCAACACAAGTGCGAAAAGTGGTTTTTCAACACTAACACAAGTGCGAACAGTGGTTTTTCAACACTAACACAAGTGCGAAAAGTGGTTTTTCAACACAAGTGCGAAAAGTGTTTTTTCCACACTAATACAAGTGCAAAAGTGGTTTCCTGCACCAACACAAGTGCGAAAAGTGGTTTTTCAACACTAACACAAGTGCGAAAAGTGGTTTTTCAACACAAGTGCGAAAAGTGTTTTTTCCACAATAATACAAGTGCAAAAGTGGTTTCCTGCACCAACACAAGTGCGAAAAGTGGTTTTTCAACACTAACACAAGTGCGGAAAGTGGTTTTTCAACACTAACACAAGTGCGAAAAGAGTTTTTTCCACACTAATACAAGTGAAAAAGTGGTTTCCTCCACCAACACAAGTGCGAAAAGTGGTTTTTCAACACTAACACAAGTGCGAAAAGTGGTTTTTCAACACTAACACAAGTGTGAAAAGTGGTTTTTCAACACTAACACAAGTGCGAAAAGTGTTTTTTCCACACTAATACAAGTGCAAAAGTGGTTTCCTGCACCAACACAAGTGCGAAAAGTGGTTTTTCAACACTAACACAAGTGTGAAAAGTGGTTTTTCAACACTATCACAAGTGCAAAAAGTGTTTTTTCCACACTATCACAAGTGCAAAAAGTGTTTTTTCCACACTAATACAAGTGCAAAAGTGGTTTCCTGCACCAACACAAGTGCGAAAAGTGGTTTTTCAACACTATCACAAGTGCAAAAAGTGTTTTTTCCACACTAATACAAGTGCAAAAGTGGTTTCCTGCACCAACACAAGTGCGAAAAGTGGTTTTTCAACACTAACACAAGTGCGAAAAGTGTTTTTTCCACACTAATACAAGTGCAAAAGTGGTTTTTCAACACTAACACAAGTGCGAAAAGTGGTTTTTCAACACTAACACAAGTGCGAAAAGTGGTTTTTCAACACTAACACAAGTGCAAAAAGTGTTTTTTCCACACTAATACAAGTGCAAAAGTTGTTTCCTGCACCAACACAAGTGCGAAAAGTGGTTTTTCAACACTAACACAAGTGCGAAAAGTGGTTTTTCAACACTAACACAAGTGCGAAAAGTGGTTTTTCAACACTAACACAAGTGCGAAAAGTGGTTTTTCAACACTAACACAAGTGCGAAAAGTGTTTTTTCCACACTAATACAAGTGCAAAAGTGGTTTCCTGCACCAACACAAGTGCGAAAAGTGGTTTTTCAACACTAACACAAGTGCGAAAAGTGGTTTTTCAACACTAACACAAGTGTGAAAAGTGGTTTTTCAACACTAACACAAGTGCGAAAAGTGTTTTTTCGACACTAATACAAGCGCAAAAGTGGTTTCCTGCACCAACACATGTGCAAAAAGTGGTTTTTCAACACTAACACAAGTGCGAAAAGTGGTTTTTCCACAGTAATACAAGTGCGAAAAGTGGTTTTTCCACACTAATACAAGTGCAAAAGTGGTTTCCTGCACCAACACAAGTGCGAAAAGTGGTTTTTCAACACTAACACAAGTGCGAAAAGTGGTTTTTCAACACTAACACAAGTGCGAAAAGTGGTTTTTCAACACTAACACAAGTGTGAAATGTGGATTTTCAACACTAACACAAGTGCGAAAAGTGTTTTTTCCACAATAATACATGTGCAAAAGTGGTTTCCTGCACCAACACAAGTGCGAAAAGTGGTTTTTCAACACTAACACAAGTGCGAAAAGTGGTTTTTCAACACTAACACAAGTGCGAAAAGTGTTTTTTCCACACTAATACAAGTGCAAAAGTGGTTTACTGCACCAACACAAGTGCGAAAAGTGGTTTTTCATCACTAACACAAGTGCGAACAGTGGTTTTTCAACACTAACACAAGTGCGAAAAGTGTTTTTTCCACACTAATACAATTGCAAAAGTGGTTTCCTGCACCAACACAAGTGCGAAAAGTGGTTTTTCAACACTAACACAAGTGCGAAAAGTGTTTTTTCCACACTAATACAAGTGCAAAAGTGGTTTACTGCACCAACACAAGTGCGAAAAGTGGTTTTTCATCACTAACACAAGTGCGAACAGTGGTTTTTCAACACTAACACAAGTGCGAAAAGTGTTTTTTCCACACTAATACAATTGCAAAAGTGGTTTCCTGCACCAACACAAGTGCGAAAAGTGGTTTTTCAACACTAACACAAGTGCGAAAAGTGGTTTTTCAACACTAACACAAGTGCGAAAAGTGGTTTTTCAACACTAACACAAGTGTGAAATGTGGATTTTCAACACTAACACAAGTGCGAAAAGTGTTTTTTCCACACTAATACAAGTGCAAAAGTGGTTTACTGCACCAACACAAGTGCGAAAAGTGGTTTTCAACACTAACACAAGTGCGAAAAGTGGTTTTTCCACACTAACACAAGTGCGAAAAGTGTTTTTTCCACACTAATACAAGTGCAAAAGTGGTTTCCTGCACCAACACAAGTGCGAAAAGTGGTTTTTCAACACTAACACAAGTGCGAAAAGTGTTTTTTCCACACTAATACAAGTGCAAAAGTGGTTTACTGCACCAACACAAGTGCGAAAAGTGGTTTTTCAACACTAACACAAGTGCGAACAGTGGTTTTTCAACACTAACACAAGTGCGAAAAGTGGTTTTTCAACACAAGTGCGAAAAGTGTTTTTTCCACACTAATACAAGTGCAAAAGTGGTTTCCTGCACCAACACAAGTGCGAAAAGTGGTTTTTCAACACTAACACAAGTGCGAAAAGTGGTTTTTCAACACAAGTGCGAAAAGTGTTTTTTCCACAATAATACAAGTGCAAAAGTGGTTTCCTGCACCAACACAAGTGCGAAAAGTGGTTTTTCAACACTAACACAAGTGCGGAAAGTGGTTTTTCAACACTAACACAAGTGCGAAAAGAGTTTTTTCCACACTAATACAAGTGAAAAAGTGGTTTCCTCCACCAACACAAGTGCGAAAAGTGGTTTTTCAACACTAACACAAGTGCGAAAAGTGGTTTTTCAACACTAACACAAGTGTGAAAAGTGGTTTTTCAACACTAACACAAGTGCGAAAAGTGTTTTTTCGACACTAATACAAGCGCAAAAGTGGTTTCCTGCACCAACACATGTGCAAAAAGTGGTTTTTCAACACTAACACAAGTGCGAAAAGTGGTTTTTCCACAGTAATACAAGTGCGAAAAGTGGTTTTCCACACTAATACAAGTGCAAAAGTGGTTTCCTGCACCAACACAAGTGCGAAAAGTGGTTTTTCAACACTAACACAAGTGTGAAAAGTGGTTTTTCAACACTAACACAAGTGTGAAAAGTGTTTTTTCCACACTAATACAAGTGCAAAAGTGGTTTCCTGCACCAACACAAGTGCAAAAGTGGTTTCCTGCACCAACACAAGTGCAAAAAGTGGTTTTTCAACACTAACACAAGTGCGAGAAGTGGTTTTTCAACACTAACACAAGTGCGAAAAGTGTTTTTTCAACACTAACACAAGTGCGAAAAGTGTTTTTTCCACAATAATACAAGTGCAAAAGTGGTTTCCTGCACCAACACAAGTGCGAAAAGTGGTTTTTCAACACTAACACAAGTGCGAAAAGTGTTTTTTCAACACTAACACAGGTGCGAAAAGTGTTTTTTCCACAATAATACATGTGCAAAAGTGGTTTCCTGCACCAACACAAGTGCGAAAAGTGGTTTTTCAACACTAACACAAGTGCGAAAAGTGGTTTTTCAACACTAACACAAGTGCGAAAAGTGTTTTTTCCACACTAATACAAGTGCAAAAGTGGTTTACTGCACCAACACAAGTGCGAAAAGTGGTTTTTCAACACTAACACCAGTGCGAACAGTGGTTTTTCAACACTAACACAAGTGCGAAAAGTGTTTTTTCCACACTAATACAATTGCAAAAGTGGTTTCCTGCACCAACACAAGTGCGAAAAGTGGTTTTTCAACACTAACACAAGTGCGAAAAGTGGTTTTTCAACACTAACACAAGTGCGAAAAGTGGTTTTTCAACACTAACACAAGTGTGAAATGTGGATTTTCAACACTAACACAAGTGCGAAAAGTGTTTTTTCCACACTAATACAAGTGCAAAAGTGGTTTACTGCACCAACACAAGTGCGAAAAGTGGTTTTCAACACTAACACAAGTGCGAAAAGTGGTTTTTCCACACTAACACAAGTGCGAAAAGTGTTTTTTCCACACTAATACAAGTGCAAAAGTGGTTTCCTGCACCAACACAAGTGCGAAAAGTGGTTTTTCAACACTAACACAAGTGTGAAAAGTGGTTTTTCAACACTATCACAAGTGCAAAAAGTGTTTTTTCCACACTATCACAAGTGCAAAAAGTGTTTTTTCCACACTAATACAAGTGCAAAAGTGGTTTCCTGCACCAACACAAGTGCGAAAAGTGGTTTTTCAACACTATCACAAGTGCAAAAAGTGTTTTTTCCACACTAATACAAGTGCAAAAGTGGTTTCCTGCACCAACACAAGTGCGAAAAGTGGTTTTTCAACACTAACACAAGTGCGAAAAGTGTTTTTTCCACACTAATACAAGTGCAAAAGTGGTTTTTCAACACTAACACAAGTGCGAAAAGTGGTTTTTCAACACTAACACAAGTGCGAAAAGTGGTTTTTCAACACTAACACAAGTGCAAAAAGTGTTTTTTCCACACTAATACAAGTGCAAAAGTTGTTTCCTGCACCAACACAAGTGCGAAAAGTGGTTTTTCAACACTAACACAAGTGCGAAAAGTGGTTTTTCAACACTAACACAAGTGCGAAAAGTGGTTTTTCAACACTAACACAAGTGCGAAAAGTGGTTTTTCAACACTAACACAAGTGCGAAAAGTGTTTTTTCCACACTAATACAAGTGCAAAAGTGGTTTCCTGCACCAACACAAGTGCGAAAAGTGGTTTTTCAACACTAACACAAGTGCGAAAAGTGGTTTTTCAACACTAACACAGTGCGAAAAGTGTTTTTTCCACACTAATACAAGTGCAAAAGTGGTTTCCTGCACCAACACAAGTGCGAAAAGTGGTTTTTCAACACTAACACAAGTGCGAAAAGTGGTTTTTCAACACTATCACAAGTGCAAAAAGTGTTTTTTCCACACTAATACAAGTGCAAAAGTGGTTTCCTGCACCAACACAAGTGCGAAAAGTGGTTTTTCAACACTATCACAAGTGTGAAAAGTGGTTTTTCAACACTAACACAAGTGCGAAAAGTGTTTTTTCCACACTAATACAAGTGCAAAAGTGGTTTCCTGCACCAACACAAGTGCGAAAAGTGGTTTTTCAACACTAACACAAGTGCAAAAAGTGTTTTTTCAACACTAACACAAGTGCGAAAAGTGTTTTTCCACAATAATACAAGTGCAAAAGTGGTTTCCTGCACCAACACAAGTGCGAAAAGTGGTTTTTCAACACTAACACAAGTGCGAAAAGTGTTTTTTCAACACTAACACAAGTGCGAAAAGTGTTTTTTCCACAATAATCCATGTGCAAAAGTGGTTTCCTGCACCAACACAAGTGCGAAAAGTGGTTTTTCAACACTAACACAAGTGCGAACAGTGGTTTTTCAACAATAACACAAGTGCGAAAAGTGTTTTTTCCACACTAATACAATTGCAAAAGTGGTTTCCTGCACCAACACAAGTGCGAAAAGTGGTTTTTCAACACAAACAAAAGTGCGAAAAGTGGATTTTCAACACTAACACAAGTGCGAAAAGTGGTTTTTCAACACAAGTGCGAAAAGTGTTTTTTCCACACTAATACAAGTGCAAAAGTGGTTTCCTGCACCAACACAAGTGCGAAAAGTGGTTTTTCAACACTAACACAAGTGCGAAAAGTGGTTTTTCAACACAAGTGCGAAAAGTGTTTTTTCCACAATAATACAAGTGCAAAAGTGGTTTCCTGCACCAACACAAGTGCGAAAAGTGTTTTTCAACACTAACACAAGTGCGAAAAGTGGTTTTTCAACACTAACACAAGTGCAAAAAGTGTTTTTTCCACACTAATACAAGTGAAAAAGTGGTTTCCTCCACCAACACAAGTGCGAAAAGTGGTTTTTCAACACTAACACAAGTGCGAAAAGTGGTTTTTCAACACTAACACAAGTGTGAAAAGTGGTTTTTCAACACTAACACAAGTGCAAAAAGTGTTTTTTCGACACTAATACAAGCGCAAAAGTGGTTTCCTGCACCAACACATGTGCGAAAAGTGGTTTTTCAACACTAACACAAGTGCGAAAAGTGGTTTTTCCACAGTAATACAAGTGTGAAAAGTGGTTTTTCCACACTAATACAAGTGCAAAAGTGGTTTCCTGCACCAACACAAGTGCGAAAAGTGGTTTTTCAACACTAACACAAGTGTGAAAAGTGGTTTTTCAACACTAACACAAGTGTGAAAAGTGTTTTTTCCACACTAATACAAGTGCAAAAGTGGTTTCCTGCACCAACACAAGTGCAAAAGTGGTTTCCTGCACCAACACAAGTGCAAAAAGTGGTTTTTCAACACTAACACAAGTGCTAAAAGTGGTTTTTCAACACTAACACAAGTGTGAAAAGTGTTTTTTCCCCACTAATACAAGTGCAAAAGTGGTTCCTGCACCAACACAAGTGCGAAAAGTGGTTTTTCAACACTAACACAAGTGCGAAAAGTGGTTTTTCAACACTAACAAAAGTGCGAAAAGTGTTTTTTCCACACTAATACAAGTGCAAAAGTGGTTTCCTGCACCAACACAAGTGCGAAAAGTGGTTTTTCAACACGAAAACAAGTGCGAAAAGTGGTTTTTCCACACTAATACAAGTGCAAAAGTGGTTTCCTGCACCAACACAAGTGCGAAAAGTGGTTTTTCAACACTAACACAAGTGCGAAAAGTGGTTTTTCAACACTAACACAAGTGCGAAAAGTGGTTTTTCAACACTATCACAAGTGCAAAAAGGTTTTTTCCACACTAATACAAGTGCAAAAGTGTTTTCCTGCACCAACACAAGTGCGAAAAGTGGTTTTTCAACACTAACACAAGTGCGAAAAGTGGTTTTTCAACACTATTACAAGTGCAAAAAGTGTTTTTTCCACACTAATACAAGTGCAAAAGTGGTTTCCTGCACCAACACAAGTGCGAAAAGTGGTTTTTCAACACTAACACAAGTGCGAAAAGTGTTTTTTCAACACTAACACAAGTGCGAAAAGTGTTTTTTCCACAATAATACAAGTGCAAAAGTGGTTTCCTGCACCAACACAAGTGCGAAAAGTGGTTTTTCAACACTAACACAAGTGCGAAAAGTGGTTTTTCAACACTAACACAAGTGCGAAAAGTGTTTTTTCAACACTAACACAAGTGCGAAAAGTGTTTTTTCCACAATAATACATGTGCAAAAGTGGTTTCCTGCACCAACACAAGTGCGAAAAGTGGTTTTTCAACACTAACACAAGTGCGAAAAGTGGTTTTTCAACACTAACACAAGTGCGAAAAGTGTTTTTTCCACACTAATACAAGTGCAAAAGTGGTTTACTGCACCAACACAAGTGCGAAAAGTGGTTTTTCATCACTAACACAAGTGCGAACAGTGGTTTTTCAACACTAACACAAGTGCGAAAAGTGTTTTTTCCACACTAATACAATTGCAAAAGTGGTTTCCTGCACCAACACAAGTGCGAAAAGTGGTTTTTCAACACTAACACAAGTGCGAAAAGTGGTTTTTCAACACTAACACAAGTGCGAAAAGTGGTTTTTCAACACTAACACAAGTGTGAAATGTGGATTTTCAACACTAACACAACTGCGAAAAGTGTTTTTTCCACACTAATACAAGTGCAAAAGTGGTTTACTGCACCAACACAAGTGCGAAAAGTGGTTTTCAACACTAACACAAGTGCGAAAAGTGGTTTTTCCACACTAACACAAGTGCGAAAAGTGTTTTTTCCACACTAATACAAGTGCAAAAGTGGTTTCCTGCACCAACACAAGTGCGAAAAGTGGTTTTTCAACACTAACACAAGTGCGAAAAGTGTTTTTTCCACACTAATACAAGTGCAAAAGTGGTTTACTGCACCAACACAAGTGCGAAAAGTGGTTTTTCAACACTAACACAAGTGCGAACAGTGGTTTTTCAACACTAACACAAGTGCGAAAAGTGTTTTTTCCACACTAATACAATTGCAAAAGTGGTTTCCTGCACCAACACAAGTGCGAAAAGTGGTTTTTCAACACAAACACAAGTGCGAAAAGTGGATTTTCAACACTAACACAAGTGCGAAAAGTGGTTTTTCAACACAAGTGCGAAAAGTGTTTTTTCCACACTAATACAAGTGCAAAAGTGGTTTCCTGCACCAACACAAGTGCGAAAAGTGGTTTTTCAACACTAACACAAGTGCGAAAAGTGGTTTTTCAACACAAGTGCGAAAAGTGTTTTTTCCACAATAATACAAGTGCAAAAGTGGTTTCCTGCACCAACACAAGTGCGAAAAGTGGTTTTTCAACACTAACACAAGTGCGAAAAGTGGTTTTTCAACACTAACACAAGTGCGAAAAGTGGTTTTTCCACACTAATACAAGTGAAAAAGTGGTTTCCTCCACCAACACAAGTGCGAAAAGTGGTTTTTCAACACTAACACAAGTGCGAAAAGTGGTTTTTCAACACTAACACAAGTGTGAAAAGTGGTTTTTCAACACTAACACAAGTGCGAAAAGTGTTTTTTCGACACTAATACAAGCGCAAAAGTGGTTTCCTGCACCAACACATGTGCGAAAAGTGGTTTTTCAACACTAACACAAGTGCGAAAAGTGGTTTTTCCACAGTAATACAAGTGCGAAAAGTGGTTTTTCCACACTAATACAAGTGCAAAAGTGGTTTCCTGCACCAACACAAGTGCGAAAAGTGGTTTTTCAACACTAACACAAGTGTGAAAAGTGGTTTTTCAACACTAACACAAGTGTGAAAAGTGTTTTTTCCACACTAATACAAGTGCAAAAGTGGTTTCCTGCACCAACACAAGTGCAAAAGTGGTTTCCTGCACCAACACAAGTGCAAAAAGTGGTTTTTCAACACTAACACAAGTGCGAAAAGTGGTTTTTCAACACTAACACAAGTGTGAAAAGTGTTTTTTCCCCACTAATACAAGTGCAAAAGTGGTTCCTGCACCAACACAAGTGCGAAAAGTGGTTTTTCAACACTAACACAAGTGCGAAAAGTGGTTTTTCAACACTAACAAAAGTGCGAAAAGTGTTTTTTCCACACTAATACAAGTGCAAAAGTGGTTTCCTGCACCAACACAAGTGCGAAAAGTGGTTTTTCAACACTAAAACAAGTGCGAAAAGTGGTTTTTCCACACTAATACAAGTGCAAAAGTGGTTTCCTGCACCAACACAAGTGCGAAAAGTGGTTTTTCAACACTAACACAAGTGCGAAAAGTGGTTTTTCAACACTAACACAAGTGCGAAAAGTGGTTTTTCAACACTATCACAAGTGCAAAAAGGTTTTTTCCACACTAATACAAGTGCAAAAGTGTTTTCCTGCACCAACACAAGTGCGAAAAGTGGTTTTTCAACACTAACACAAGTGCGAAAAGTGGTTTTTCAACACTATCACAAGTGCAAAAAGTGTTTTTTCCACACTAATACAAGTGCAAAAGTGGTTTCCTGCACCAACACAAGTGCGAAAAGTGGTTTTTCAACACTAACACAAGTGCGAAAAGTGTTTTTTCAACACTAACACAAGTGCGAAAAGTGTTTTTTCCACAATAATACAAGTGCAAAAGTGGTTTCCTGCACCAACACAAGTGCGAAAAGTGGTTTTTCAACACTAACACAAGTGCGAAAAGTGGTTTTTCAACACTAACACAAGTGCGAAAAGTGTTTTTTCAACATTAACACAAGTGCGAAAAGTGTTTTTTCCACAATAATACATGTGCAAAAGTGGTTTCCTGCACCAACACAAGTGCGAAAAGTGGTTTTTCAACACTAACACAAGTGCGAAAAGTGGTTTTTCAACACTAACACAAGTGCGAAAAGTGTTTTTTCCACACTAATACAAGTGCAAAAGTGGTTTACTGCACCAACACAAGTGCGAAAAGTGGTTTTTCATCACTAACACAAGTGCGAACAGTGGTTTTTCAACACTAACACAAGTGCGAAAAGTGTTTTTTCCACACTAATACAATTGCAAAAGTGGTTTCCTGCACCAACACAAGTGCGAAAAGTGGTTTTTCAACACTAACACAAGTGCGAAAAGTGGTTTTTCAACACTAACACAAGTGCGAAAAGTGGTTTTTCAACACTAACACAAGTGTGAAATGTGGATTTTCAACACTAACACAAGTGCGAAAAGTGTTTTTTCCACACTAATACAAGTGCAAAAGTGGTTTACTGCACCAACACAAGTGCGAAAAGTGGTTTTCAACACTAACACAAGTGCGAAAAGTGGTTTTTCCACACTAACACAAGTGCGAAAAGTGTTTTTTCCACACTAATACAAGTGCAAAAGTGGTTTCCTGCACCAACACAAGTGCGAAAAGTGGTTTTTCAACACTAACACAAGTGCGAAAAGTGTTTTTTCCACACTAATACAAGTGCAAAAGTGTTTTCCTGCACCAACACAAGTGCGAAAAGTGGTTTTTCAACACTAACACAAGTGCGAAAAGTGGTTTTTCAACACTATCACAAGTGCAAAAAGTGTTTTTTCCACACTAATACAAGTGCAAAAGTGGTTTCCTGCACCAACACAAGTGCGAAAAGTGGTTTTTCAACACTAACACAAGTGCGAAAAGTGTTTTTTCAACACTAACACAAGTGCGAAAAGTGTTTTTTCCACAATAATACAAGTGCAAAAGTGGTTTCCTGCACCAACACAAGTGCGAAAAGTGGTTTTTCAACACTAACACAAGTGCGAAAAGTGTTTTTTCAACACTAACACAAGTGCGAAAAGTGTTTTTTCCACAATAATACATGTGCAAAAGTGGTTTCCTGCACCAACACAAGTGCGAAAAGTGGTTTTTCAACACTAACACAAGTGCGAAAAGTGGTTTTTCAACACTAACACAAGTGCGAAAAGTGTTTTTTCCACACTAATACAAGTGCAAAAGTGGTTTACTGCACCAACACAAGTGCGAAAAGTGGTTTTTCAACACTAACACCAGTGCGAACAGTGGTTTTTCAACACTAACACAAGTGCGAAAAGTGTTTTTTCCACACTAATACAATTGCAAAAGTGGTTTCCTGCACCAACACAAGTGCGAAAAGTGGTTTTTCAACACTAACACAAGTGCGAAAAGTGGTTTTTCAACACTAACACAAGTGCGAAAAGTGGTTTTTCAACACTAACACAAGTGTGAAATGTGGATTTTCAACACTAACACAAGTGCGAAAAGTGTTTTTTCCACACTAATACAAGTGCAAAAGTGGTTTACTGCACCAACACAAGTGCGAAAAGTGGTTTTCAACACTAACACAAGTGCGAAAAGTGGTTTTTCCACACTAACACAAGTGCGAAAAGTGTTTTTTCCACACTAATACAAGTGCAAAAGTGGTTTCCTGCACCAACACAAGTGCGAAAAGTGGTTTTTCAACACTAACACAAGTGTGAAAAGTGGTTTTTCAACACTATCACAAGTGCAAAAAGTGTTTTTTCCACACTATCACAAGTGCAAAAAGTGTTTTTTCCACACTAATACAAGTGCAAAAGTGGTTTCCTGCACCAACACAAGTGCGAAAAGTGGTTTTTCAACACTATCACAAGTGCAAAAAGTGTTTTTTCCACACTAATACAAGTGCAAAAGTGGTTTCCTGCACCAACACAAGTGCGAAAAGTGGTTTTTCAACACTAACACAAGTGCGAAAAGTGTTTTTTCCACACTAATACAAGTGCAAAAGTGGTTTTTCAACACTAACACAAGTGCGAAAAGTGGTTTTTCAACACTAACACAAGTGCGAAAAGTGGTTTTTCAACACTAACACAAGTGCAAAAAGTGTTTTTTCCACACTAATACAAGTGCAAAAGTTGTTTCCTGCACCAACACAAGTGCGAAAAGTGGTTTTTCAACACTAACACAAGTGCGAAAAGTGGTTTTTCAACACTAACACAAGTGCGAAAAGTGGTTTTTCAACACTAACACAAGTGCGAAAAGTGGTTTTTCAACACTAACACAAGTGCGAAAAGTGTTTTTTCCACACTAATACAAGTGCAAAAGTGGTTTCCTGCACCAACACAAGTGCGAAAAGTGGTTTTTCAACACTAACACAAGTGCGAAAAGTGGTTTTTCAACACTAACACAAGTGCGAAAAGTGTTTTTTCCACACTAATACAAGTGCAAAAGTGGTTTCCTGCACCAACACAAGTGCGAAAAGTGGTTTTTCAACACTAACACAAGTGCGAAAAGTGGTTTTTCAACACTATCACAAGTGCAAAAAGTGTTTTTTCCACACTAATACAAGTGCAAAAGTGGTTTCCTGCACCAACACAAGTGCGAAAAGTGGTTTTTCAACACTATCACAAGTGTGAAAAGTGGTTTTTCAACACTAACACAAGTGCGAAAAGTGTTTTTTCCACACTAATACAAGTGCAAAAGTGGTTTCCTGCACCAACACAAGTGCGAAAAGTGGTTTTTCAACACTAACACAAGTGCAAAAAGTGTTTTTTCAACACTAACACAAGTGCGAAAAGTGTTTTTCCACAATAATACAAGTGCAAAAGTGGTTTCCTGCACCAACACAAGTGCGAAAAGTGGTTTTTCAACACTAACACAAGTGCGAAAAGTGTTTTTTCAACACTAACACAAGTGCGAAAAGTGTTTTTTCCACAATAATCCATGTGCAAAAGTGGTTTCCTGCACCAACACAAGTGCGAAAAGTGGTTTTTCAACACTAACACAAGTGCGAACAGTGGTTTTTCAACAATAA
The DNA here is from genome assembly GCF_964187855.1 of Myxine glutinosa. Lineage (NCBI taxonomy): Eukaryota > Metazoa > Chordata > Myxini > Myxiniformes > Myxinidae > Myxine > Myxine glutinosa. Next base: position 14,314 of record NW_027616874.1, on the reverse strand, counting down.
CACAAGTGCGAAAAGTGTTTTTTCCACACTAATACAATTGCAAAAGTGGTTTCCTGCACCAACACAAGTGCGAAAAGTGGTTTTTCAACACAAACAAAAGTGCGAAAAGTGGATTTTCAACACTAACACAAGTGCGAAAAGTGGTTTTTCAACACAAGTGCGAAAAGTGTTTTTTCCACACTAATACAAGTGCAAAAGTGGTTTCCTGCACCAACACAAGTGCGAAAAGTGGTTTTTCAACACTAACACAAGTGCGAAAAGTGGTTTTTCAACACAAGTGCGAAAAGTGTTTTTTCCACAATAATACAAGTGCAAAAGTGGTTTCCTGCACCAACACAAGTGCGAAAAGTGGTTTTTCAACACTAACACAAGTGCGAAAAGTGGTTTTTCAACACTAACACAAGTGCGAAAAGTGTTTTTTCCACACTAATACAAGTGAAAAAGTGGTTTCCTCCACCAACACAAGTGCGAAAAGTGGTTTTTCAACACTAACACAAGTGCGAAAAGTGGTTTTTCAACACTAACACAAGTGTGAAAAGTGGTTTTTCAACACTAACACAAGTGCGAAAAGTGTTTTTTCGACACTAATACAAGCGCAAAAGTGGTTTCCTGCACCAACACATGTGCGAAAAGTGGTTTTTCAACACTAACACAAGTGCGAAAAGTGGTTTTTCCACAGTAATACAAGTGCGAAAAGTGGTTTTTCCACACTAATACAAGTGCAAAAGTGGTTTCCTGCACCAACACAAGTGCGAAAAGTGGTTTTTCAACACTAACACAAGTGTGAAAAGTGGTTTTTCAACACTAACACAAGTGTGAAAAGTGTTTTTTCCACACTAATACAAGTGCAAAAGTGGTTTCCTGCACCAACACAAGTGCAAAAGTGGTTTCCTGCACCAACACAAGTGCAAAAAGTGGTTTTTCAACACTAACACAAGTGCGAAAAGTGGTTTTTCAACACTAACACAAGTGTGAAAAGTGTTTTTTCCCCACTAATACAAGTGCAAAAGTGGTTCCTGCACCAACACAAGTGCGAAAAGTGGTTTTTCAACACTAACACAAGTGCGAAAAGTGGTTTTTCAACACTAACAAAAGTGCGAAAAGTGTTTTTTCCACACTAATACAAGTGCAAAAGTGGTTTCCTGCACCAACACAAGTGCGAAAAGTGGCTTTTCAACACTAAAACAAGTGCGAAAAGTGGTTTTTCCACACTAATACAAGTGCAAAAGTGGTTTCCTGCACCAACACAAGTGCGAAAAGTGGTTTTTCAACACTAACACAAGTGCGAAAAGTGGTTTTTCAACACTAACACAAGTGCGAAAAGTGGTTTTTCAACACTATCACAAGTGCAAAAAGGTTTTTTCCACACTAATACAAGTGCAAAAGTGTTTTCCTGCACCAACACAAGTGCGAAAAGTGGTTTTTCAACACTAACACAAGTGCGAAAAGTGGTTTTTCAACACTATCACAAGTGCAAAAAGTGTTTTTTCCACACTAATACAAGTGCAAAAGTGGTTTCCTGCACCAACACAAGTGCGAAAAGTGGTTTTTCAACACTAACACAAGTGCGAAAAGTGTTTTTTCAACACTAACACAAGTGCGAAAAGTGTTTTTCCCACAATAATACAAGTGCAAAAGTGGTTTCCTGCACCAACACAAGTGCGAAAAGTGGTTTTTCAACACTAACACAAGTGCGAAAAGTGGTTTTTCAACACTAACACAAGTGCGAAAAGTGTTTTTTCAACACTAACACAAGTGCGAAAAGTGTTTTTTCCACAATAATACATGTGCAAAAGTGGTTTCCTGCACCAACACAAGTGCGAAAAGTGGTTTTTCAACACTAACACAAGTGCGAAAAGTGGTTTTTCAACACTAACACAAGTGCGAAAAGTGTTTTTTCCACACTAATACAAGTGCAAAAGTGGTTTACTGCACCAACACAAGTGCGAAAAGTGGTTTTTCATCACTAACACAAGTGCGAACAGTGGTTTTTCAACACTAACACAAGTGCGAAAAGTGTTTTTTCCACACTAATACAATTGCAAAAGTGGTTTCCTGCACCAACACAAGTGCGAAAAGTGGTTTTTCAACACTAACACAAGTGCGAAAAGTGGTTTTTCAACACTAACACAAGTGCGAAAAGTGGTTTTTCAACACTAACACAAGTGTGAAATGTGGATTTTCAACACTAACACAAGTGCGAAAAGTGTTTTTTCCACACTAATACAAGTGCAAAAGTGGTTTACTGCACCAACACAAGTGCAAAAAGTGGTTTTCAACACTAACACAAGTGCGAAAAGTGGTTTTTCCACACTAACACAAGTGCGAAAAGTGTTTTTTCCACACTAATACAAGTGCAAAAGTGGTTTCCTGCACCAACACAAGTGCGAAAAGTGGTTTTTCAACACTAACACAAGTGCGAAAAGTGTTTTTTCCACACTAATACAAGTGCAAAAGTGTTTTCCTGCACCAACACAAGTGCGAAAAGTGGTTTTTCAACACTAACACAAGTGCGAAAAGTGGTTTTTCAACACTATCACAAGTGCAAAAAGTGTTTTTTCCACACTAATACAAGTGCAAAAGTGGTTTCCTGCACCAACACAAGTGCGAAAAGTGGTTTTTCAACACTAACACAAGTGCGAAAAGTGTTTTTTCAACACTAACACAAGTGCGAAAAGTGTTTTTTCCACAATAATACAAGTGCAAAAGTGGTTTCCTGCACCAACACAAGTGCGAAAAGTGGTTTTTCAACACTAACACAAGTGCGAAAAGTGTTTTTTCAACACTAACACAAGTGCGAAAAGTGTTTTTTCCACAATAATACATGTGCAAAAGTGGTTTCCTGCACCAACACAAGTGCGAAAAGTGGTTTTTCAACACTAACACAAGTGCGAAAAGTGGTTTTTCAACACTAACACAAGTGCGAAAAGTGTTTTTTCCACACTAATACAAGTGCAAAAGTGGTTTACTGCACCAACACAAGTGCGAAAAGTGGTTTTTCAACACTAACACCAGTGCGAACAGTGGTTTTTCAACACTAACACAAGTGCGAAAAGTGTTTTTTCCACACTAATACAATTGCAAAAGTGGTTTCCTGCACCAACACAAGTGCGAAAAGTGGTTTTTCAACACTAACACAAGTGCGAAAAGTGGTTTTTCAACACTAACACAAGTGCGAAAAGTGGTTTTTCAACACTAACACAAGTGTGAAATGTGGATTTTCAACACTAACACAAGTGCGAAAAGTGTTTTTTCCACACTAATACAAGTGCAAAAGTGGTTTACTGCACCAACACAAGTGCGAAAAGTGGTTTTCAACACTAACACAAGTGCGAAAAGTGGTTTTTCCACACTAACACAAGTGCGAAAAGTGTTTTTTCCACACTAATACAAGTGCAAAAGTGGTTTCCTGCACCAACACAAGTGCGAAAAGTGGTTTTTCAACACTAACACAAGTGTGAAAAGTGGTTTTTCAACACTATCACAAGTGCAAAAAGTGTTTTTTCCACACTATCACAAGTGCAAAAAGTGTTTTTTCCACACTAATACAAGTGCAAAAGTGGTTTCCTGCACCAACACAAGTGCGAAAAGTGGTTTTTCAACACTATCACAAGTGCAAAAAGTGTTTTTTCCACACTAATACAAGTGCAAAAGTGGTTTCCTGCACCAACACAAGTGCGAAAAGTGGTTTTTCAACACTAACACAAGTGCGAAAAGTGTTTTTTCCACACTAATACAAGTGCAAAAGTGGTTTTTCAACACTAACACAAGTGCGAAAAGTGGTTTTTCAACACTAACACAAGTGCGAAAAGTGGTTTTTCAACACTAACACAAGTGCAAAAAGTGTTTTTTCCACACTAATACAAGTGCAAAAGTTGTTTCCTGCACCAACACAAGTGCGAAAAGTGGTTTTTCAACACTAACACAAGTGCGAAAAGTGGTTTTTCAACACTAACACAAGTGCGAAAAGTGGTTTTTCAACACTAACACAAGTGCGAAAAGTGGTTTTTCAACACTAACACAAGTGCGAAAAGTGTTTTTTCCACACTAATACAAGTGCAAAAGTGGTTTCCTGCACCAACACAAGTGCGAAAAGTGGTTTTTCAACACTAACACAAGTGCGAAAAGTGATTTTTCAACACTAACACAAGTGCGAAAAGTGTTTTTTCCACACTAATACAAGTGCAAAAGTGGTTTCCTGCACCAACACAAGTGCGAAAAGTGGTTTTTCAACACTAACACAAGTGCGAAAAGTGGTTTTTCAACACTATCACAAGTGCAAAAAGTGTTTTTTCCACACTAATACAAGTGCAAAAGTGGTTTCCTGCACCAACACAAGTGCGAAAAGTGGTTTTTCAACACTATCACAAGTGTGAAAAGTGGTTTTTCAACACTAACACAAGTGCGAAAAGTGTTTTTTCCACACTAATACAAGTGCAAAAGTGGTTTCCTGCACCAACACAAGTGCGAAAAGTGGTTTTTCAACACTAACACAAGTGCAAAAAGTGTTTTTTCAACACTAACACAAGTGCGAAAAGTGTTTTTCCACAATAATACAAGTGCAAAAGTGGTTTCCTGCACCAACACAAGTGCGAAAAGTGGTTTTTCAACACTAACACAAGTGCGAAAAGTGTTTTTTCAACACTAACACAAGTGCGAAAAGTGTTTTTTCCACAATAATCCATGTGCAAAAGTGGTTTCCTGCACCAACACAAGTGCGAAAAGTGGTTTTTCAACACTAACACAAGTGCGAACAGTGGTTTTTCAACAATAACACAAGTGCGAAAAGTGTTTTTTCCACACTAATACAATTGCAAAAGTGGTTTCCTGCACCAACACAAGTGCGAAAAGTGGTTTTTCAACACAAACAAAAGTGCGAAAAGTGGATTTTCAACACTAACACAAGTGCGAAAAGTGGTTTTTCAACACAAGTGCGAAAAGTGTTTTTTCCACACTAATACAAGTGCAAAAGTGGTTTCCTGCACCAACACAAGTGCGAAAAGTGGTTTTTCAACACTAACACAAGTGCGAAAAGTGGTTTTTCAACACAAGTGCGAAAAGTGTTTTTTCCACAATAATACAAGTGCAAAAGTGGTTTCCTGCACCAACACAAGTGCGAAAAGTGGTTTTTCAACACTAACACAAGTGCGAAAAGTGGTTTTTCAACACTAACACAAGTGCGAAAAGAGTTTTTTCCACACTAATACAAGTGAAAAAGTGGTTTCCTCCACCAACACAAGTGCGAAAAGTGGTTTTTCAACACTAACACAAGTGCGAAAATTGGTTTTTCAACACTAACACAAGTGTGAAAAGTGGTTTTTCAACACTAACACAAGTGCGAAAAGTGTTTTTTCGACACTAATACAAGCGCAAAAGTGGTTTCCTGCACCAACACATGTGCGAAAAGTGGTTTTTCAACACTAACACAAGTGCGAAAAGTGGTTTTTCCACAGTAATACAAGTGCGAAAAGTGGTTTTTCCACACTAATACAAGTGCAAAAGTGGTTTCCTGCACCAACACAAGTGCGAAAAGTGGTTTTTCAACACTAACACAAGTGTGAAAAGTGGTTTTTCAACACTAACACAAGTGTGAAAAGTGTTTTTTCCACACTAATACAAGTGCAAAAGTGGTTTCCTGCACCAACACAAGTGCAAAAGTGGTTTCCTGCACCAACACAAGTGCAAAAAGTGGTTTTTCAACACTAACACAAGTGCGAAAAGTGGTTTTTCAACACTAACACAAGTGCGAAAAGTGTTTTTTCAACACTAACACAAGTGCGAAAAGTGTTTTTTCCACAATAATACAAGTGCAAAAGTGGTTTCCTGCACCAACACAAGTGCGAAAAGTGGTTTTTCAACACTAACACAAGTGCGAAAAGTGTTTTTTCAACACTAACACAAGTGCGAAAAGTGTTTTTTCCACAATAATACATGTGCAAAAGTGGTTTCCTGCACCAACACAAGTGCGAAAAGTGGTTTTTCAACACTAACACAAGTGCGAAAAGTGGTTTTTCAACACTAACACAAGTGCGAAAAGTGTTTTTTCCACACTAATACAAGTGCAAAAGTGGTTTACTGCACCAACACAAGTGCGAAAAGTGGTTTTTCAACACTAACACCAGTGCGAACAGTGGTTTTTCAACACTAACACAAGTGCGAAAAGTGTTTTTTCCACACTAATACAATTGCAAAAGTGGTTTCCTGCACCAACACAAGTGCGAAAAGTGGTTTTTCAACACTAACACAAGTGCGAAAAGTGGTTTTTCAACACTAACACAAGTGCGAAAAGTGGTTTTTCAACACTAACACAAGTGTGAAATGTGGATTTTCAACACTAACACAAGTGCGAAAAGTGTTTTTTCCACACTAATACAAGTGCAAAAGTGGTTTACTGCACCAACACAAGTGCGAAAAGTGGTTTTCAACACTAACACAAGTGCGAAAAGTGGTTTTTCCACACTAACACAAGTGCGAAAAGTGTTTTTTCCACACTAATACAAGTGCAAAAGTGGTTTCCTGCACCAACACAAGTGCGAAAAGTGGTTTTTCAACACTAACACAAGTGTGAAAAGTGGTTTTTCAACACTATCACAAGTGCAAAAAGTGTTTTTTCCACACTATCACAAGTGCAAAAAGTGTTTTTTCCACACTAATACAAGTGCAAAAGTGGTTTCCTGCACCAACACAAGTGCGAAAAGTGGTTTTTCAACACTATCACAAGTGCAAAAAGTGTTTTTTCCACACTAATACAAGTGCAAAAGTGGTTTCCTGCACCAACACAAGTGCGAAAAGTGGTTTTACAACACTAACACAAGTGCGAAAAGTGTTTTTTCCACACTAATACAAGTGCAAAAGTGGTTTTTCAACACTAACACAAGTGCGAAAAGTGGTTTTTCAACACTAACACAAGTGCGAAAAGTGGTTTTTCAACACTAACACAAGTGCAAAAAGTGTTTTTTCCACACTAATACAAGTGCAAAAGTTGTTTCCTGCACCAACACAAGTGCGAAAAGTGGTTTTTCAACACTAACACAAGTGCGAAAAGTGGTTTTTCAACACTAACACAAGTGCGAAAAGTGGTTTTTCAACACTAACACAAGTGCGAAAAGTGGTTTTTCAACACTAACACAAGTGCGAAAAGTGTTTTTTCCACACTAATACAAGTGCAAAAGTGGTTTCCTGCACCAACACAAGTGCGAAAAGTGGTTTTTCAACACTAACACAAGTGCGAAAAGTGGTTTTTCAACACTAACACAAGTGCGAAAAGTGTTTTTTCCACACTAATACAAGTGCAAAAGTGGTTTCCTGCACCAACACAAGTGCGAAAAGTGGTTTTTCAACACTAACACAAGTGCGAAAAGTGGTTTTTCAACACTATCACAAGTGCAAAAAGTGTTTTTTCCACACTAATACAAGTGCAAAAGTGGTTTCCTGCACCAACACAAGTGCGAAAAGTGGTTTTTCAACACTATCACAAGTGTGAAAAGTGGTTTTTCAACACTAACACAAGTGCGAAAAGTGTTTTTTCCACACTAATACAAGTGCAAAAGTGGTTTCCTGCACCAACACAAGTGCGAAAAGTGGTTTTTCAACACTAACACAAGTGCAAAAAGTGTTTTTTCAACACTAACACAAGTGCGAAAAGTGTTTTTCCACAATAATACAAGTGCAAAAGTGGTTTCCTGCACCAACACAAGTGCGAAAAGTGGTTTTTCAACACTAACACAAGTGCGAAAAGTGTTTTTTCAACACTAACACAAGTGCGAAAAGTGTTTTTTCCACAATAATCCATGTGCAAAAGTGGTTTCCTGCACCAACACAAGTGCGAAAAGTGGTTTTTCAACACTAACACAAGTGCGAACAGTGGTTTTTCAACAATAACACAAGTGCGAAAAGTGTTTTTTCCACACTAATACAATTGCAAAAGTGGTTTCCTGCACCAACACAAGTGCGAAAAGTGGTTTTTCAACACAAACAAAATTGCGAAAAGTGGATTTTCAACACTAACACAAGTGCGAAAAGTGGTTTTTCAACACAAGTGCGAAAAGTGTTTTTTCCACACTAATACAAGTGCAAAAGTGGTTTCCTGCACCAACACAAGTGCGAAAAGTGGTTTTTCAACACTAACACAAGTGCGAAAAGTGGTTTTTCAACACAAGTGCGAAAAGTGTTTTTTCCACAATAATACAAGTGCAAAAGTGGTTTCCTGCACCAACACAAGTGCGAAAAGTGGTTTTTCAACACTAACACAAGTGCGAAAAGTGGTTTTTCAACACTAACACAAGTGCGAAAAGTGTTTTTTCCACACTAATACAAGTGAAAAAGTGGTTTCCTCCACCAACACAAGTGCGAAAAGTGGTTTTTCAACACTAACACAAGTGCGAAAAGTGGTTTTTCAACACTAACACAAGTGTGAAAAGTGGTTTTTCAACACTAACACAAGTGCAAAAAGTGTTTTTTCGACACTAATACAAGCGCAAAAGTGGTTTCCTGCACCAACACATGTGCGAAAAGTGGTTTTTCAACACTAACACAAGTGCGAAAAGTGGTTTTTCCACAGTAATACAAGTGCGAAAAGTGGTTTTTCCACACTAATACAAGTGCAAAAGTGGTTTCCTGCACCAACACAAGTGCGAAAAGTGGTTTTTCAACACTAACACAAGTGTGAAAAGTGGTTTTTCAACACTAACACAAGTGTGAAAAGTGTTTTTTCCACACTAATGCAAGTGCAAAAGTGGTTTCCTGCACCAACACAAGTGCAAAAGTGGTTTCCTGCACCAACACAAGTGCAAAAAGTGGTTTTTCAACACTAACACAAGTGCGAAAAGTGGTTTTTCAACACTAACACAAGTGTGAAAAGTGTTTTTTCCCCACTAATACAAGTGCAAAAGTGGTTCCTGCACCAACACAAGTGCGAAAAGTGGTTTTTCAACACTAACACAAGTGCGAAAAGTGGTTTTTCAACACTAACAAAAGTGCGAAAAGTGTTTTTTCCACACTAATACAAGTGCAAAAGTGGTTTCCTGCACCAACACAAGTGCGAAAAGTGGTTTTTCAACACGAAAACAAGTGCGAAAAGTGGTTTTTCCACACTAATACAAGTGCAAAAGTGGTTTCCTGCACCAACACAAGTGCGAAAAGTGGTTTTTCAACACTAACACAAGTGCGAAAAGTGGTTTTTCAACACTAACACAAGTGCGAAAAGTGGTTTTTCAACACTATCACAAGTGCAAAAAGGTTTTTTCCACACTAATACAAGTGCAAAAGTGTTTTCCTGCACCAACACAAGTGCGAAAAGTGGTTTTTCAACACTAACACAAGTGCGAAAAGTGGTTTTTCAACACTATCACAAGTGCAAAAAGTGTTTTTTCCACACTAATACAAGTGCAAAAGTGGTTTCCTGCACCAACACAAGTGCGAAAAGTGGTTTTTCAACACTAACACAAGTGCGAAAAGTGTTTTTTCAACACTAACACAAGTGCGAAAAGTGTTTTTTCCACAATAATACAAGTGCAAAAGTGGTTTCCTGCACCAACACAAGTGCGAAAAGTGGTTTTTCAACACTAACACAAGTGCGAAAAGTGGTTTTTCAACACTAACACAAGTGCGAAAAGTGTTTTTTCAACACTAACACAAGTGCGAAAAGTGTTTTTTCCACAATAATACATGTGCAAAAGTGGTTTCCTGCACCAACACAAGTGCGAAAAGTGGTTTTTCAACACTAACACAAGTGCAAAAAGTGGTTTTTCAACACTAACACAAGTGCGAAAAGTGTTTTTTCCACACTAATACAAGTGCAAAAGTGGTTTACTGCACCAACACAAGTGCGAAAAGTGGTTTTTCATCACTAACACAAGTGCGAACAGTGGTTTTTCAACACTAACACAAGTGCGAAAAGTGTTTTTTCCACACTAATACAATTGCAAAAGTGGTTTCCTGCACCAACACAAGTGCGAAAAGTGGTTTTTCAACACTAACACAAGTGCGAAAAGTGGTTTTTCAACACTAACACAAGTGCGAAAAGTGGTTTTTCAACACTAACACAAGTGTGAAATGTGGATTTTCAACACTAACACAAGTGCGAAAAGTGTTTTTTCCACACTAATACAAGTGCAAAAGTGGTTTACTGCACCAACACAAGTGCGAAAAGTGGTTTTCAACACTAACACAAGTGCGAAAAGTGGTTTTTCCACACTAACACAAGTGCGAAAAGTGTTTTTTCCACACTAATACAAGTGCAAAAGTGGTTTCCTGCACCAACACAAGTGCGAAAAGTGGTTTTTCAACACTAACACAAGTGCGAAAAGTGTTTTTTCCACACTAATACAAGTGCAAAAGTGGTTTACTGCACCAACACAAGTGCGAAAAGTGGTTTTTCAACACTAACACAAGTGCGAACAGTGGTTTTTCAACACTAACACAAGTGCGAAAAGTGGTTTTTCAACACAAGTGCGAAAAGTGTTTTTTCCACACTAATACAAGTGCAAAAGTGGTTTCCTGCACCAACACAAGTGCGAAAAGTGGTTTTTCAACACTAACACAAGTGCGAAAAGTGGTTTTTCAACACAAGTGCAAAAAGTGTTTTTTCCACAATAATACAAGTGCAAAAGTGGTTTCCTGCACCAACACAAGTGCGAAAAGTGGTTTTTCAACACTAACACAAGTGCGAAAAGTGGTTTTTCAACACTAACACAAGTGCGAAAAGAGTTTTTTCCACACTAATACAAGTGAAAAAGTGGTTTCCTCCACCAACACAAGTGCGAAAAGTGGTTTTTCAACACTAACACAAGTGCGAAAAGTGGTTTTTCAACACTAACACAAGTGTGAAAAGTGGTTTTTCAACACTAACACAAGTGCGAAAAGTGTTTTTTCGACACTAATACAAGCGCAAAAGTGGTTTCCTGCACCAACACATGTGCGAAAAGTGGTTTTTCAACACTAACACAAGTGCGAAAAGTGGTTTTTCCACAGTAATACAAGTGCGAAAAGTGGCGAAAAGTGGTTTTTTCCACACTAATACAAGTGCAAAAGTGGTTTCCTGCACCAACACAAGTGCGAAAAGTGGTTTTTCAACACTAACACAAGTGTGAAAAGTGGTTTTTCAACACTAACACAAGTGTGAAAAGTGTTTTTTCCACACTAATACAAGTGCAAAAGTGGTTTCCTGCACCAACACAAGTGCAAAAGTGTTTCCTGCACCAACACAAGTGCAAAAAGTGGTTTTTCAACATAACACAAGTGCGAAAAGTGGTTTTTCAACACTAACACAAGTGCGAAAAGTGTTTTTTCAACACTAACACAAGTGCGAAAAGTGTTTTTTCCACAATAATACAAGTGCAAAAGTGGTTTCCTGCACCAACACAAGTGCGAAAAGTGGTTTTTCAACACTAACACAAGTGCGAAAAGTGTTTTTTCAACACTAACACAAGTGCGAAAAGTGTTTTTTCCACAATAATACATGTGCAAAAGTGGTTTCCTGCACCAACACAAGTGCGAAAAGTGGTTTTTCAACACTAACACAAGTGCGAAAAGTGGTTTTTCAACACTAACACAAGTGCGAAAAGTGTTTTTTCCACACTAATACAAGTGCAAAGTGGTTTACTGCACCAACACAAGTGCGAAAAGTGGTTTTTCAACACTAACACCAGTGCGAACAGTGGTTTTTCAACACTAACACAAGTGCGAAAAGTGTTTTTTCCACACTAATACAATTGCAAAAGTGGTTTCCTGCACCAACACAAGTGCGAAAGTGGTTTTTCAACACTAACACAAGTGCGAAAAGTGGTTTTTCAACACTAACACAAGTGCGAAAAGTGGTTTTTCAACACTAACACAAGTGTGAAATGTGGATTTTCAACACTAACACAAGTGCGAAAAGTGTTTTTTCCACACTAATACAAGTGCAAAAGTGGTTTACTGCACCAACACAAGTGCGAAAAGTGGTTTTCAACACTAACACAAGTGCGAAAAGTGGTTTTTCCACACTAACACAAGTGCGAAAAGTGTTTTTTCCACACTAATACAAGTGCAAAAGTGGTTTCCTGCACCAACAACAAGTGCGAAAAGTGGTTTTTCAACACTAACACAAGTGTGAAAAGTGGTTTTCAACACTATCACAAGTGCAAAAAGTGTTTTTTCCACACTATCACAAGTGCAAAAAGTGTTTTTTCCACACTAATACAAGTGCAAAAGTGGTTTCCTGCACCAACACAAGTGCGAAAAGTGGTTTTTCAACACTATCACAAGTGCAAAAAGTGTTTTTTCCACACTAATACAAGTGCAAAGTGGTTTCCTGCACCCAACACAAGTGCGAAAAGTGGTTTTTCAACACTAACACAAGTGCGAAAAGTGTTTTTTCCACACTAATACAAGTGCAAAAGTGGTTTTTCAACACTAACACAAGTGCGAAAAGTGGTTTTTCAACACTAACACAAGTGCGAAAAGTGGTTTTCAACACTAACACAAGTGCAAAAAGTGTTTTTTCCACACTAATACAAGTGCAAAAGTTGTTTCCTGCACCAACACAAGTGCGAAAAGTGGTTTTTTCAACACTAACACAAGTGCGAAAAGTGGTTTTTCAACACTAACACAAGTGCGAAAAGTGGTTTTTCAACACTAACACAAGTGCGAAAAGTGGTTTTTCAACACTAACACAAGTGCGAAAAGTGTTTTTTCCACACTAATACAAGTGCAAAAGTGGTTTCCTGCACCAACACAAGTGCGAAAAGTGGATTTTCAACACTAACACAAGTGCGAAAAGTGGTTTTTCAACACTAACACAAGTGCGAAAAGTGTTTTTTCCACACTAATACAAGTGCAAAAGTGGTTTCCTGCACCAACACAAGTGTGAAAAGTGGTTTTTCAACACTAACACAAGTGCGAAAAGTGGTTTTTCAACACTATCACAAGTGCAAAAAGTGTTTTTTCCACACTAATACAAGTGCAAAAGTGGTTTCCTGCACCAACACAAGTGCGAAAAGTGGTTTTTCAACACTATCACAAGTGTGAAAAGTGGTTTTTCAACACTAACACAAGTGCGAAAAGTGTTTTTTCCACACTAATACAAGTGCAAAAGTGGTTTCCTGCACCAACACAAGTGCGAAAAGTGGTTTTTCAACACTAACACAAGTGCAAAAAGTGTTTTTTCAACACTAACACAAGTGCGAAAAGTGTTTTTCCACAATAATACAAGTGCAAAAGTGGTTTCCTGCACCAACACAAGTGCGAAAAGTGGTTTTTCAACACTAACACAAGTGCGAAAAGTGTTTTTTCAACACTAACACAAGTGCGAAAAGTGTTTTTTCCACAATAATCCATGTGCAAAAGTGGTTTCCTGCACCAACACAAGTGCGAAAAGTGGTTTTTCAACACTAACACAAGTGCGAACAGTGGTTTTTCAACAATAACACAAGTGCGAAAAGTGTTTTTTCCACACTAATACAATTGCAAAAGTGGTTTCCTGCACCAACACAAGTGCGAAAAGTGGTTTTTCAACACAAACAAAAGTGCGAAAAGTGGATTTTCAACACTAACACAAGTGCGAAAAGTGGTTTTTCAACACAAGTGCGAAAAGTGTTTTTTCCACACTAATACAAGTGCAAAAGTGGTTTCCTGCACCAACACAAGTGCGAAAAGTGGTTTTTCAACACTAACACAAGTGCGAAAAGTGGTTTTTCAACACAAGTGCGAAAAGTGTTTTTTCCACAATAATACAAGTGCAAAAGTGGTTTCCTGCACCAACACAAGTGCGAAAAGTGTTTTTCAACACTAACACAAGTGCGAAAAGTGGTTTTTCAACACTAACACAAGTGCGAAAAGTGTTTTTTCCACACTAATACAAGTGAAAAAGTGGTTTCCTCCACCAACACAAGTGCGAAAAGTGGTTTTTCAACACTAACACAAGTGCGAAAAGTGGTTTTTCAACACTAACACAAGTGTGAAAAGTGGTTTTTCAACACTAACACAAGTGCGAAAAGTGTTTTTTCGACACTAATACAAGCGCAAAAGTGGTTTCCTGCACCAACACATGTGCGAAAAGTGGTTTTTCAACACTAACACAAGTGCGAAAAGTGGTTTTTCCACAGTAATACAAGTGTGAAAAGTGGTTTTTCCACACTAATACAAGTGCAAAAGTGGTTTCCTGCACCAACACAAGTGCGAAAAGTGGTTTTTCAACACTAACACAAGTGTGAAAAGTGGTTTTTCAACACTAACACAAGTGTGAAAAGTGTTTTTTCCACACTAATACAAGTGCAAAAGTGGTTTCCTGCACCAACACAAGTGCAAAAGTGGTTTCCTGCACCAACACAAGTGC
>NW_027616873.1:127500-176828 GCF_964187855.1 Myxine glutinosa | reverse complement strand
CCACTTTTGCACGTGTATTAGTGTGGAAAAAACACTTTTCGCACATGTGATAGTGTTGAAAAACCACTTCTCGCACTTGTGTTTGTGTTGAAAAACCACTTTTCGCACTTGTGTTAGTGATGAAAGAACCACTTTTCGCACTTGTGTTGGTGCAGGAAACCATTTTTGCACTTGTTTTAGTGTGGAAAAAACACTTTTTGCACTTGTGATAGTGTTGAAAAACCACTTTTCACACTTGTGTTAGTGTTGAAAAACCACTTTTCGCACTTGTGTTAGTGTTGAAAAACCACTTTTCGCACTTGTGTTGGTGCAGGAAACCACTTTTGCACGTGTATTAGTGTGGAAAAAACACTTTTCGCACTTGTGTTTGTGTTGAAAAACCACTTTTCACACTTGTGTTAGTGTTGAAAAACCACTTTTCGCACTTGTGTTGGTGCAGGAAACCACTTTTGCACTTGTATTAGTGTGGAAAAAACACTTTTTGCACTTGTGATAGTGTTGAAAAACCACTTTTCGCACTTGTGTTAGTGTTGAAAAACAACTTTTCGCACTTGTGTTAGTGTTGAAAAACCACTTTTCGCACTTGTGATGGTGCAGGAAACCACTTTTGCACTTGTATTAGTGTGGAAAAAACACTTTTTGCACTTGTGATTGTGTTGAAAAACCACTTTTCGCACTTGTGTTAGTGTTGAAAAACCACATTACGCACTTGTGTTGGTGCAGGAAACCACTTTTTGCACTTGTGTTAGTGTTGAAAAACCACTTTTCGCACTTGTGTTAGTGTTGAAAAACCACTTTTCGCACTTGTGTTGGTGCAGGAAACCACTTTTGCACTTGTATTAGTGTGGAAAAAACACTTTTAGCACTTGTGTTAGTGTTGAAAAACCACTTTTTGCACTTGCGTTAGTGTTGAAAAACCACTTTTCGCACTTGTGTTGGTGCAGGAAACCACTTTTGCACTTGTATTAGTGTGGAAAGAAAGCACTTTTCGCACTTGTGTTAGTTTTGAAAAACACTTTTCGCACTTGTGTTAGTGTTGAAAAACCACTTTTCGCACTTGTGTTAGTGTTGAAAAACCACTTTTCGCACTTGTGTTGGTGCAGGAAACCACTTTTGCACTTGTTTTAGTGTGGAAAAAAACTTTTTGCACTTGTGATAGTGTTGAAAAAACCACTATTCGCACTTGTGTTAGTGTTGAAAAACCACTTGTTCGCACTTGTGTTGGTGCAGGAAACCACTTTTGCACTTGTATTAGTGTGGAAAAAACACTTTTTGCACTTGTGATATTGTTGAAAAACCACTTTTCGCACTTGTGTTAGTGTTGAAAAACCACTTTTCGCACTTGTGTTAGTGTTGAAAAACCACTTTTCGCACTTGTGTTGGTGCAGGAAACCACTTTTGCACGTGTATTAGTGTGGAAAAAACACTTTTCGCACTTGTGATAGTGTTGAAAAACCACTTTTCGCACTTGTGTTTGTGTTGAAAAACCACTTTTCGCACTTGTGTTAGTGATGAAAAACCACTTTTCGCACTTGTGTTGGTGCAGGAAACCATTTTTGCACTTGTATTAGTGTGGAAAAAAACACTTTTTTGCACTTGTGATAGTGTTGAAAAACCACTTTTCACACTTGTGTTAGTGTTGAAAAACCACTTTTCGCACTTGTGTTAGTGTTGAAAAACCACTTTTCGCACTTGTGTTGGTGCAGGAAACCACTTTTGCACGTGTATTAGTGTGGAAAAAACACTTTTCGCACTTGTGTTTGTGTTGAAAAACCACTTTTCACACTTGTGTTAGTGTTGAAAAACCACTTTTCGCACTTGTGTTGGTGCAGGAAACCACTTTTGCACTTGTATTAGTGTGGAAAAAACACTTTTTGCACTTGTGATAGTGTTGAAAAACCACTTTTCGCACTTGTGTTAGTGTTGAAAACAACTTTTCGCACTTGTGTTAGTGTTGAAAAACCACTTTTCGCACTTGTGTTGGTGCAGGAAACCACTTTTGCACTTGTATTAGTGTGGAAAAAACACTTTTTGCACTTGTGATTGTGTTTGAAAAACCACTTTTTCGCACATGTGTTAGTGTTGAAAAACCACATTACGCACTTGTGTTGGTGCAGGAAACCACTTTTGCACTTGTATTAGTGTTGAAAAACCACTTTTCGCACTTGTGTTAGTGTTGAAAAACCACTTTTTGCACTTGCGTTAGTGTTGAAAAACCACTTTTCGCACTTGTGTTGGTGCAGGAAACCACTCTTGCACTTGTATTAGTGTGGAAAAAGCACTTTTCGCACTTGTGTTAGTGTTGAAAAACCACTTTTCGCACTTGTGTTAGTGTTGAAAACTACTTTTCGCACTTGTGTTAGTGTTGAAAAACCAGTTTTCGCACTTGTGTTGGTGCAGGAAACCACTTTTGCACTTGTTTTAGTGTGGAAAAAACACTTTTTGCACTTGTGATAGTGTTGAAAAACCACTATTCGCACTTGTGTTAGTGTTGAAAAACCACTTTTCGCACTTGTGTTGGTGCAGGAAACCACTTTTGCACTTGTATTAGTGTGGAAAAGAAACACTTTTTGCACTTGTGATATTGTTGAAAAACACTTTTCGCACTTGTGTTAGTGTTGAAAAACCACTTTTCGCACTTGTGTTAGTGTTGAAAGAACCACTTTTCGCACTTGTGTTGGTGCAGGAAACCACTTTTGCATGTGTATTAGTGTGGAAAAAACACTTTTCGCACTTGTGATAGTGTTGAAAAACCACTTTCGCACTTGTGTTTTGTGTTGAAAAACCACTTTTCGCACTTGTGTTAGTGATGAAAAACCACTTTTCGCACTTGTGTTGGTGCAGGAAACCATTTTTGCACTTGTATTAGTGTGGAAAAAACACTTTTTGCACTTGTGATAGTGTTGAAAAACCACTTTTCACACTTGTGTTAGTGTTGAAAAACCACTTTTCGCACTTGTGTTAGTGTTGAAAAACCACTTTTCGCACTTGTGTTGGTGCAGGAAACCACTTTTTGCACGTGTATTAGTGTGGAAAAAACACTTTTCGCACTTGTGTTTGTGTTGAAAAACCACTTTTCACACTTGTGTTAGTGTTGAAAAAACACTTTTCGCACTTGTGTTGGTGCAGGAAACCACTTTTGCACTTGTATTAGTGTGGCAAAAACACTTTTTGCACTTGTGATAGTGTTGAAAAACCACTTTTCGCACTTGTGTTAGTGTTGAAAAACAACTTTTCGCACTTGTGTTAGTGTTGAAAAAACACTTTTCGCACATGTGATAGTGTTGAAAAACCACTTTTCGCACTTGTGTTTGTGTTGAAAAACCACTTTTCGCACTTGTGTTAGTGATGAAAAACCACTTTTCGCACTTGTGTTGGTGCAGGAAACCATTTTTGCACTTGTATTAGTGTGGAAAAAACACTTTTTGCACTTGTGATAGTGTTGAAAAACCACTTTTCACACTTGTGTTAGTGTTGAAAAACCACTTTTCGCACTTGTGTTAGTGTTGAAAAAACCACTTTTCGCACTTGTGTTGGTGCAGGAAAACCACTTTTGCACGTGTATTAGTGTGGAAAAAAACACTTTTCGCACTTGTGTTTGTGTTGAAAAATCACTTTTCACACTTGTGTTAGTGTTGAAAAACCACTTTTCGCACTTGTGTTGGTGCAGGAAACCACTTTTGCACTTGTATTAGTGTGGAAAAAACACTTTTTGCACTTGTGATTGTGTTGAAAAACCACTTTTCGCACATGTGTTAGTGTTGAAAAACCACATTACGCACTTGTGTTGGTGCAGGAAACCAACTTTTGCACTTGTATTAGTGTGGAAAAAACACTTTTTGCACTTGTGATATTGTTGAAAAACCACTTTTCGCACTTGTGTTAGTGTTGAAAAAACACTTTTTGCACTTGTGATTGTGTTGAAAAACCACTTTTCGCACATTGTGTTAGTGTTGAAAAACCACATTACGCACTTGTGTTGGTGCAGGAAACCACTTTTGCACTTGTATTAGTGTGGAAAAAACACTTTTCGCACTTGTGTTTGTGTTGAAAAACCACTTTTCGCACTTGTGTTAGTGATGAAAAACCACTTTTCGCACTTGTGTTGGTGCAGGAAACCATTTTTGCACTTGTATTAGTGTGGAAAAAACACTTTTTGCACTTGTGATAGTGTTGAAAAACCACTTTTCGCACTTGTGTTAATATTGAAAAACCACTTTTCGCACTTGTGTTAGTGTTGAAAAACCACTTTTCGCACTTGTGTTGGTGCAGGAAACCACTTTTGCACTTGTATTAGTGTGGAAAAAAACACTTTTTGCACTTGTGATAGTGTTGAAAAACCACTTTTCGCACATGTGTTAGTGTTGAAAAACCACTTTTCGCACTTGTGTTAGTGTTGAAAAACCACTTTTCGCACTTGTGTTGGTGCAGGAAACCACTTTTGCACTTGTATTAGTGTGGAAAAAACACTTTTTGCACTTGTGATAGTGTTGAAAAACCACTTTTCGCACTTGTGTTAGTGTTGAAAAACCACTTTACGCACTTGTGTTGGTGCAGGAAACCACTTTTGCACTTGTATTAGTGTGGAAAAACACTTTTCGCACTTGTGTTTGTGTTGAAAAACCACTTTTTGCACTTGTGTTAGTGTTGAAAAACCACTTTTCGCACTTGTGTTGGTGCAGGAAACCACTTTTGCACTTGTACTAGTGTGGAAAAAACACTTTTTGCACTTGTGATAGTGTTGAAAAACCACTTTTCGCACTTGTGTTAGTGTTGAAAAACCACTTTTCGCACTTGTGTTAGTGTTGAAAAACCACTTTTCGCACTTGTGTTGGTGCAGGAAACCACCTTTGCACTTGTATTAGTGTGGAAAAAACACTTTTTGCACTTGTGATAGTGTTGAAAAACCATTTTTCGCACATGTGTTAGTGTTGAAAAACCACTTTTCGCACTTGTGTTAGTGTGAAAAACCACTTTTCGCACTTGTGTTGGTGCAGGAAACCACTTTTGCACTTGTATTAGTGTGGAAAAAACACTTTTTGCACATGTGTTAGTGTTGAAAAACCACTTTTCGCACTTGTGTTGGTGCAGGAAACCACTTTTGCACTTGTATTGGTGTGGAAAAAACACTTTTTGCACTTGTGATTGTGTTGAAAAACCACTTTTCGCACTTATGTTAGTGTTGAAAAACCACATTACGCACTTGTATGCGCTTGGAGGTATGCGCTCTACCGAGTGCCGCTCTAGTTTTATTTTACCTGGTTTTATGTGTCATTGTGGTGTCTGAAGGAAAGAAAAGATTTGTTGAAATGGAGAATGTGTTCATGTTTTCCGGTTTAGCACAACTGTATTAAGCTGTGGATGAAAGAAAACTGTTCTTTTTCAGGGAATCAAAGATGATTCCATCATCATCAATCAAAGACGTTGATCTGAACTCCTCACCCTCCACACGATTCACCAAAGAAGGAGAAAAACACCCCGTAAAAGCGTGTGAAGTAAATAATTTCATTCACCCCATCTGCACTTTTGAAAACTTGATTTTGGATATATCTACCTCAGGGAATGTACAATAAATTGACTTTTCAATCTTTTTCAACTTAGACACATGTTCGGAAGAGACAACAACAAGGAGCGTTGTGCGGACGTTTCACATTCCATGTGAGTAAGAGAATAACCTTTCAGGACGTCATGACATTCATTGTGCTCGCAATAGAAATGGTATTTCTTTGAGGAAACTAATGTGAATCTTGTCGTGTTTCGATCACATTTTGATCCATAATTATTTTCTATATTATCGATTGGAGGTTTCACGGCTGTGGGATTTCTATGACGTGCCTCCATGGAGTTGTTTACCTGGGGTGGGAATCTTGATCCAGATATAAAGGGTCATGCGGGTGTTTTGTATGAAGAGCGAGTTTATCATATGTATAATATATATATACATCAGGAATACATCAGGAAGAAGATAATTGTTCTTTGGTCATTTATTGTTACATATCTTTTCTACCTGTCCCAGCTTGTATAATAATCATAAAAGTAGGACCGTGGGTCCTGAAGCTCACCTGGAATCACGAGCTACAATCACTCAAACCCCCCACAGACCCTCTCAGACAATGATGTTTTTAATGTCGTGAACAAACCGTGAACAAACCGTGAGCCGGGAAACAATATCTCTCCGTTCTCAGGACCGAACTCTCTTATCTGTCTCCCTCTTCCAAATCCTGGTGGCGTCTGGTCAAATCTGTTTCTGGTGTTTGTTCCCCCTCCATCCCCTCCCTCACCTCAAATGTCCACACGGCTGACTCCGCACGTGAAAAAGCTGAATGCCTCAACTCTGTGTTTGCCTCTAAATCTTGTGTTCCAAACCCCTCCAAACCCCATGTGTTCCAAACCAGTGCAGGAAACCACTTTTGCACTTGTATTAGTGTGGAAAAAAACACTTTTTGCACTTGTGATAGTGTTGAAAAACCACTTTTCGCACTTGTGTTAGTGTTGAAATACCACTTTTCGCACTTGTGTTAGTGTTGAAAAACCACTTTTCGCACTTGTGTTGGTGCAGGAAACCACTTTTGCACGTGTATTAGTGTGGAAAAAAACACTTTTCGCACATGTGATAGTGTTGAAAAACCACTTCTCGCACTTGTGTTTGTGTTGAAAAACCACTTTTCGCACTTGTGTTAGTGATGAAAAACCACTTTTCGCACTTGATGTTGGTGCAGGAAACCATTTTTGCACTTGTTTTAGTGTGGAAAAAACACTTTTTGCACTTGTGATAGTGTTGAAAAACCACTTTTCACACTTGTGTTAGTGTTGAAAAACCACTTTTCGCACTTGTGTTAGTGTTGAAAAACCACTTTTCGCACTTGTGTTGGTGCAGGAAACCACTTTTGCACGTGTATTAGTGTGGAAAAAACACTTTTCGCACTTGTGTTTGTGTTGAAAAACCACTTTTCACACTTGTGTTAGTGTTGAAAAACCACTTTTCGCACTTGTGTTGGTGCAGGAAACCACTTTTGCACTTGTATTAGTGTGGAAAAAACACTTTTTGCACTTGTGATAGTGTTGAAAAACCACTTTTCGCACTTGTGTTAGTGTTGAAAAAACAACTTTTCGCACTTGTGTTAGTGTTGAAAAACCACTTTTCGCACTTGTGTTGGTGCAGGAAACCACTTTTGCACTTGTATTAGTGTGGAAAAAACACTTTTTGCACTTGTGATTGTGTTGAAAAACCACTTTTCGCACTTGTGTTAGTGTTGAAAAACCACATTACGCACTTGTGTTGGTGCAGGAAACCACTTTTTGCACTTGTGTTAGTGTTGAAAAACCACTTTCGCACTTGTGTTAGTGTTGAAAAACCACTTTTCGCACTTTGTGTTTGGTGCAGGAAACCACTTTTGCACTTGTATTAGTGTGGAAAAAACACTTTTTGCACTTGTGTTAGTGTTGAAAAACCACTTTTCGCACTTGTGTTAGTGTTGAAAAACCACTTTTCGCACTTGTGTTGGTGCAGGAAACCACTTTTGCACTTGTATTAGTGTGGAAAAAACACTTTTTGCACTTGTGATAGTGTTGAAAAACCACTTTTCGCACTTGTGTTAGTGTTGAAAAACCACTTTTCGCACTTGTGTTGGTGCAGAAAACCACTTTTGCACTTGTATTAGTGTGGAAAAAACACTTTTAGCACTTGTGTTAGTGTTGAAAAACCACTTTTTGCACTTGCGTTAGGGTTGAAAAACACTTTTCGCACTTGTGTTGGTGCAGGAAACCACTTTTGCACTTGTATTAGTGTGGAAAAAGCACTTTTCGCACTTGTGTTAGTGTTGAAAAACCACTTTTCGCACTTGTGTTAGTGTTGAAAAACCACTTTTCGCACTTGTGTTAGTGTTGAAAAACCACTTTTCGCACTTGTGTTGGTGCAGGAAACCACTTTTGCACTTGTTTTTAGTGTGGAAAAAACACTTTTTGCACTTGTGATAGTGTGTTGAAAAACCACTATTCGCACTTGTGTTAGTGTTGAAAAACCACTTTTCGCACTTGTGTTGGTGCATGAAACCACTTTTGCACTTGTATTAGTGTGGAAAAAAACACTTTTTGCACTTGTGATATTGTTGAAAAACCACTTTTCGCACTTGTGTTAGTGTTGAAAAACCACTTTTCGCACTTGTGTTAGTGTTGAAAAACCACTTTTCGCACTTGTGTTGGTGCAGGAAACCACTTTTGCACGTGTATTAGTGTGGAAAAAACACTTTTCGCACTTGTGATAGTGTTGAAAAACCACTTTTCGCACTTGTGTTTGTGTTGAAAAACCACTTTTCGCACTTGTGTTAGTGATGAAAAACCACTTTTCGCACTTGTGTTGGTGCAGGAAACCATTTTTGCACTTGTATTAGTGTGGAAAAAACACTTTTTGCACTTGTGATAGTGTTGAAAAACCACTTTTCACACTTGTGTTAGTGTTGAAAAACCACTTTTCGCACTTGTGTTAGTGTTGAAAAACCACTTTTCGCACTTGAGTTGGTGCAGGAAACCACTTTTGCACGTGTATTAGTGTGGAAAAAACACTTTTCGCACTTGTGTTTGTGTTGAAAAACCACTTTTCACACTTGTGTAGTGTTGAAAAACCACTTTTCGCACTTGTGTTGGTGCAGGAAACCACTTTTGCACTTGTATTAGTGTGGAAAAAACACTTTTTGCACTTGTGATTGTGTTGAAAAACCACTTTTCGCACATGTGTTAGTGTTGAAAAACCACATTACGCACTTGTGTTGGTGCAGGAAACCACTTTTGCACTTCTATTAGTGTTGAAAAACCACTTTTCGCACTTGTGTTAGTGTTGAAAAACCACTTTTCGCACTTGTGTTAGTGTTGAAAAACCACTTTTCGCACTTGTGTTGGTGCAGGAAACCACTTTTGCACGTGTATTAGTGTGGAAAAAAACACTTTTTGCATTTGTGATAGTGTTGAAAAACCACTTTTCACACTTGTGTTAGTGTTGAAAAACCACTTTTCGCACTTGTGTTAGTGTTGAAAAACCACTTTTCGCACTTGTGTTGGTGCAGGAAACCACTTTTGCACTTGTATTAGTGTGGAAAAAAACACTTTTTGCACTTGTGTTGGTGCAGGAAACCACTTTTCGCACTTGTGTTAGTGATGAAAAACCACTTTTCGCACTTGTGTTAGTGATGAAAAACCACTTTTCGCACTTGTATTAGTGTGGAAAAAACACTTTTTGCACTTGTGATAGTGTTGAAAAAACCACTTTTCGCACTTGTGTTAGTGTTGAAAAACCACATTACGCACTTGTGTTGGTGCAGGAAACCACTTTTGCACTTGTATTAGTGTGGAAAAAACACTTTTCGCACTTGTGTTTGTGTTGAAAAACCACTTTTCGCACTTGTGTTAGTGATGAAAAACCACTTTTCGCACTTGTGTTGGTGCAGGAAACCATTTTTGCACTTGTATTAGTGTGGAAAAAACACTTTTTGCACTTGTGATAGTGTTGAAAACCACTTTTCGCACTTGTGTTAGTGTTGAAAAACCACTTTTTCGCACTTGTGTTAGTGATGAAAAAACCACTTTTCGCACTTGTGTTGGTGCAGGAAACCATTTTTGCACTTGTATTAGTGTGGAAAAAACACTTTTTGCACTTGTGATTGTGTTGAAAAACCACTTTTCGCACTTGTGTTAGTGTTGAAAAACCCACTTTTCGCACTTGTGTTGGTGCAGGAAACCACTTTTGCACGTGTATTAGTGAGGAAAAAACACTTTTCGCACTTGTGTTTGTGTTGAAAAACCACTTTTCACACTTGTGTTAGTGTTGAAAAACCACTTTTCGCACTTGTGTTGGTGCAGGAAACCACTTTTGCACTTGTATTAGTGTTTGAAAAACCACTTTTCGCACTTGTGTTAGTGTTGAAAAACCACTTTTCGCACTTGTGTTGGTGCAGGAAACCACTTTTGCACTTGTATTAGTGTGGAAAAAAAACTTTTTGCACTTGTGATAGTGTTGAAAAACCACTTTTCGCACTTGTGTTAGTGTTGAAAAACCACTTTTCGCACTTGTGTTAGTGTTGAAAAACCACTTTTCGCACTTGTTTTGGTGCAGGAAACCACTTTTGCACTTGTTTTAGTGTGGAAAAAACACTTTTTGCACTTGTGATAGTGTTGAAAACCACTTTTCACACTTGTGTTAGTGTTGAAAAACCACTTTTCGCACTTGTGTTAGTGTTGAAAAACCACTTTTCGCACTTGTGTTGGTGCAGGAAACCACTTTTGCACGTGTATTAGTGTGGAAAAAACACTTTTCGCACTTGTGTTTGTGTTGAAAAACCACTTTTCACACTTGTGTTAGTGTTGAAAAACCACTTTTCGCACTTGTGTTGGTGCAGGAAACCACTTTTGCACTTGTATTAGTGTGGAAAAAACACTTTTTGCACTTGTGATAGTGTTGAAAAACCACTTTTCGCACTTGTGTTAGTGTTGAAAAACAACTTTCGCACTTGTGTTAGTGTTGAAAAACCACTTTTCGCACTTGTGTTGGTGCAGGAAACCACTTTTGCACTTGTATTAGTGTGGAAAAAACACTTTTTGCACTTGTGATTGTGTTGAAAAACCACTTTTCGCACTTGTGTTAGTGTTGAAAAACCACATTACGCACTTGTGTTGGTGCAGGAAACCACTTTTTGCACTTGTGTTAGTGTTGAAAAACCACTTTTCGCACTTGTGTTAGTGTTGAAAAACCACTTTTCGCACTTGTGTTGGTGCAGGAAACCACTTTTGCACTTGTATTAGTGTGGAAAAAACACTTTTTGCACTTGTGTTAGTGTTGAAAAACCACTTTTCGCACTTGTGTTAGTGTTGAAAAACCACTTTTCGCACTTGTGTTGGTGCAGGAAACCACTTTTGCACTTGTATTAGTGTGGAAAAAACACTTTTTGCACTTGTGATAGTGTTGAAAAACCACTTTTCGCACTTGTGTTAGTGTTGAAAAACCACTTTTCGCACTTGTGTTGGTGCAGAAAACCACTTTTGCACTTGTATTAGTGTGGAAAAAACACTTTTAGCACTTGTGTTAGTGTTGAAAAACCACTTTTTGCACTTGCGTTAGGGTTGAAAACCACTTTTCGCACTTGTGTTGGTGCAGGAAACCACTTTTGCACTTGTATTAGTGTGGAAAAAGCACTTTTCGCACTTGTGTTAGTGTTGAAAAACCACTTTTCGCACTTGTGTTAGTGTTGAAAAACCACTTTTCGCACTTGTGTTAGTGTTGAAAAACCACTTTTCGCACTTGTGTTGGTGCAGGAAACCACTTTTGCACTTGTTTTAGTGTGGAAAAAACACTTTTTGCACTTGTGATAGTGTTGAAAAACCACTATTCGCACTTGTGTTAGTGTTGAAAAACCACTTTTCGCACTTGTGTTGGTGCATGAAACCACTTTTGCACTTGTATTAGTGTGGAAAAAACACTTTTTGCACTTGTGATATTGTTGAAAAACCACTTTTCGCACTTGTGTTAGTGTTGAAAAACCCACTTTTCGCACTTGTGTTAGTGTTGAAAAACCACTTTTCGCACTTGTGTTGGTGCAGGAAACCACTTTTGCACGTGTATTAGTGTGGAAAAAACACTTTTCGCACTTGTGATAGTGTTGAAAAACCACTTTTCGCACTTGTGTTTGTGTTGAAAAACCACTTTTCGCACTTGTGTTAGTGATGAAAAACCACTTTTCGCACTTGTGTTGGTGCAGGAAACCATTTTTGCACTTGTATTAGTGTGGAAAAAACACTTTTTGCACTTGTGATAGTGTTGAAAAACCACTTTTCACACTTGTGTTAGTGTTGAAAAACCACTTTTCGCACTTGTGTTAGTGTTGAAAAACCACTTTTCGCACTTGTGTTGGTGCAGGAAACCACTTTGCACGTGTATTAGTGTGGAAAAAACACTTTTCGCACTTGTGTTTGTGTTGAAAAACCACTTTTCACACTTGTGTTAGTGTTGAAAAACCACTTTTCGCACTTGTGTTGGTGCAGGAAACCACTTTTGCACTTGTATTAGTGTGGAAAAAACACTTTTTGCACTTGTGATAGTGTTGAAAAACCACTTTTCGCACTTGTGTTAGTGTTGAAAAACAACTTTTCGCACTTGTGTTAGTGTTGAAAAACCACTTTTCGCACTTGTGTTGGTGCAGGAAACCACTTTTGCACTTGTATTAGTGTGGAAAAAAACACTTTTTGCACTTGTGATTGTGTTGAAAAACCACTTTTCGCACATGTGTTAGTGTTGAAAAACCACATTACGCACTTGTGTTGGTGCAGGAAACCACTTTTGCACTTCTATTAGTGTTGAAAAACCACTTTTCGCACTTGTGTTAGTGTTGAAAACCACTTTTCGCACTTGTGTTAGTGTTGAAAAACCACTTTTCGCACTTGTGTTGGTGCAGGAAACCACTTTTGCACGTGTATTAGTGTGGAAAAAACACTTTTTGCATTTGTGATAGTGTTGAAAAACCACTTTTCACACTTGTGTTAGTGTTGAAAAAACCACTTTTCGCACTTGTGTTAGTGTTGAAAAACCACTTTTCGCACTTGTGTTGGTGCAGGAAACCA
The DNA here is from genome assembly GCF_964187855.1 of Myxine glutinosa. Classification (NCBI taxonomy): domain Eukaryota; kingdom Metazoa; phylum Chordata; class Myxini; order Myxiniformes; family Myxinidae; genus Myxine; species Myxine glutinosa. The sequence goes on along the minus strand of NW_027616873.1, from coordinate 164,225 downwards.
CTTTTGCACTTGTATTAGTGTGGAAAAAACACTTTTGCACTTGTGTTGGTGCAGGAAACCACTTTTCGCACTTGTGTTAGTGATGAAAAACCACTTTTCGCACTTGTGTTAGTGATGAAAAACCACTTTTCGCACTTGTATTAGTGTGGAAAAAACACTTTTTGCACTTGTGATAGTGTTGAAAAACCACTTTTCGCACTTGTGTTAGTGTTGAAAAACCACATTACGCACTTGTGTTGGTGCAGGAAACCACTTTTTGCACTTGTATTAGTGTGGAAAAAACACTTTTCGCACTTGTGTTTGTGTTGAAAAACCACTTTTCGCACTTGTGTTAGTGATGAAAAACCACTTTTCGCACTTGTGTTGGTGCAGGAAACCATTTTTGCACTTGTATTAGTGTGGAAAAAACACTTTTTGCACTTGTGATAGTGTTGAAAAACCACTTTTCGCACTTGTGTTAGTGTTGAAAAACCACTTTTCGCACTTGTGTTAGTGATGAAAAACCACTTTTCGCACTTGTGTTGGTGCAGGAAACCATTTTTGCACTTGTATTAGTGTGGAAAAAACACTTTTTGCACTTGTGATTGTGTTGAAAAACCACTTTTCGCACTTGTGTTAGTGTTGAAAAACCACTTTTCGCACTTGTGTTGGTGCAGGAAACCACTTTTGCACGTGTATTAGTGAGGAAAAAACACTTTTCGCACTTGTGTTTGTGTTGAAAAACCACTTTTCACACTTGTGTTAGTGTTGAAAAACCACTTTTCGCACTTGTGTTGGTGCAGGAAACCACTTTTGCACTTGTATTAGTGTTGAAAAACCACTTTTCGCACTTGTGTTAGTGTTGAAAAACCACTTTTCGCACTTGTGTTGGTGCAGGAAACCACTTTTGCACTTGTATTAGTGTGGAAAAAAAACTTTTTGCACTTGTGATAGTGTTGAAAAACCACTTTTCGCACTTGTGTTAGTGTTGAAAAACCACTTTTCGCACTTGTGTTAGTGTTGAAAAACCACTTTTCGCACTTGTTTTGGTGCAGGAAACCACTTTTGCACTTGTATTAGTGTGGAAAAAACACTTTTTGCACTTGTGATAGTGTTGAAAAACCACTTTTCGCACATGTGTTAGTGTTGAAAAACCACTTTTCGCACTTGTGTTAGTGTTGAAAAACCACTTTTCGCACTTGTGTTGGTGCAGGAAACCACTTTTGCACTTGTATTAGTGTGGAAAAAACACTTTTTGCATTTGTGATAGTGTTGAAAAACCACTTTTCACACTTGTGTTAGTGTTGAAAAACCACTTTTCGCACTTGTGTTAGTGTTGAAAAACCACTTTTCGCACTTGTGTTGGTGCAGGAAAACACTTTTGCACTTGTATTAGTGTGGAAAAAAACACTTTTTGCACTTGTGTTAGTGTTGAAAAACCACTTTTCGCACTTGTGTTGGTGCAGGAAACCACTTTTCGCACTTGTGTTAGTGATGAAAAACCACTTTTCGCACTTGTGTTAGTGATGAAAAACCACTTTTCGCACTTGTATTAGTGTGGAAAAAACACTTTTTGCACTTGTGATAGTGTTGAAAAACCACTTTTCGCACTTGTGTTAGTGTTGAAGAAACCACTTTTCGCACTTGTGTTAGTGTTGAAAAAACCACTTTTCGCACTTGTGTTAGTGTTGAAAAACCACTTTTCGCACTTGTGTTGGTGCAGGAAACCACTTTTGCACTTGTATTAGTGTGGAAAAAACACTTTTTGCACTTGTGATAGTGTTGAAAAACCACTTTTCGCACTTGTGTTGGTGCAGGAAACCACTTTTGCACTTGTATTAGTGTGGAAAAAACACTTTTTGCACTTGTGATAGTGTTGAAAAACCACTTTTCGCACTTGTGTTGGTGCAGGAAACCACTTTTGCACTTGTATTAGTGTGGAAAAAACACTTTTTGCACTTGTGATAGTGTTGAAAAACCACTTTTCGCACTTGTGTTAGTGTTGAAAAACCACTTTTCGCACTTGTGTTGGTGCAGGAAACCACTTTTGCACTTGTATTAGTGTGGAAAAAACACTTTTTGCACTTGTGATAGTGTTGAAAAACCACTTTTCGCACTTGTGTTAGTGTTGAAAAACCACTTTTCGCACTTGTTTAGTGTTGAAAAACCACTTTTCGCACTTGTGTTGGTGCAGGAAACCACTTTTGCACTTGTATTAGTGTGGAAAAAACAATTTTCGCACTTGTGTTTGTGTTGAAAACCACTTTTCGCACTTGTGTTAGTGTTGAAAAACCACTTTTCGCACTTGTGTTGGTGCAGGAAACCACTTTTGAACTTGTATTAGTGTGGAAAAAACACTTTTTGCACTTGTGATAGTGTTGAAAAACCACTTTTCGCACTTGTGTTAGTGTTGAAAAACAACTTTTCGCACTTGTGTTAGTGTTGAAAAACCACTTTTCGCACTTGTGTTGGTGCAGGAAACCACTTTTGCACTTGTATTAGTGTGGAAAAAACACTTTTTGCACATGTGTTAGTGTTGAAAAACCACTTTTCGCACTTGTGTTGGTGCAGGAAAACACTTTTGCACTTGTATTGGTGTGGAAAAAACACTTTTTGCACTTGTGATTGTGTTGAAAAACCACTTTTCGCACTTGTGTTAGTGTTGAAAAACCACATTACGCACTTGTATGCGCTTGGAGGTATGCGCTCTACCGAGTGCCGCTCTAGTTTTATTTTACCTGGTTTTATGTGTCATTGTGGTGTCTGAAGGAAAGAAAAGATTTGTTGAAATGGAGAATGTGTTCATGTTTTCCGGTTTAGCACAACTGTATTAAGCTGTGGATGAAAGAAAACTGTTCTTTTTCAGGGAATCAAAGATGATTCCATCATCATCAATCAAAGACGTTGATCTGAACTCCTCACCTCCACACGATTCACCAAAGAAGGAGAAAAACACCCCGTAAAAGCGTGTGAAGTAAATAATTTCATTCACCCCCATCTGCACTTTTGAAAACTTGATTTTGGATATATCTACCTCAGGGAATGTACAATAAATTGACTTTTCAATCTTTTTCAACTTAGACACATGTTCGGAAGAGACAACAACAAGGAGCGTTGTGCGGACGTTTCACATTCCATGTGAGTAAGAGAATCACCTTTCAGGACGTCATGACATTCATTGTGCTCACAATAGAAATGGTATTTCTTTGAGGAAACTAATGTGAATCTTGTCGTGTTTCGATCACATTTTGATCCATAATTATTTTCTATATTATCGATTGGAGGTTTCACGGCTGTGGGATTTCTATGACGTGCCTCCATGGAGTTGTTTACCTGGGGTGGGAATCTTGATCCAGATATAAAGGGTCATGCGAGTGTTTTGTATGAAGAGCGAGTTTATCATATGTATAATATATATATACATCAGGAATACATCAGGAAGAAGATAATTGTTCTTTGGTCATTTATTGTTACATATCTTTTCTACCTGTCCCAGCTTGTATAATAATCATAAAAGTAGGACCGTGGGTCCTGAAGCTCACCTGGATCACGAGCTACAATCACTCAAACCCCCCACAGACCCTCTCAGACAATGATGTTTTTAATGTCGTGAACAAACCGTGAACAAACCGTGAGCCGGGAAACAATATCTCTCCGTTCTCAGGACCGAACTCTCTTATCTGTCTCCCTCTTCCAAATCCTGGTGGCGTCTGGTCAAATCTGTTTCTGGTGTTTGTTCCCCCTCCATCCCCTCCCTCACCTCAAATGTCCACACGGCTGACTCCGCACGTGAAAAAGCTGAATGCCTCAACTCTGTGTTTGCCTCTAAATCTTGTGTTCCAAACCCCTCCAAACCCCATGTGTTCCAAACCAGTGCAGGAAACCACTTTTGCACTTGTATTAGTGTGGAAAAAACACTTTTTGCACTTGTGATAGTGTTGAAAAACCACTTTTCGCACTTGTGTTAGTGTTGAAATACCACTTTTCGCACTTGTGTTAGTGTTGAAAAACCACTTTTCGCACTTGTGTTGGTGCAGGAAACCACTTTTGCACTTGTATTAATGTGGAAAAAACACTTTTTGCACTTGTGATAGTGTTGAAAAACCACTTTTCGCACTTGTGTTAGTGTTGAAAAACCACTTTTCGCACTTGTGTTAGTGTTGAAAAACCACTTTTCGCACTTGTGTTGGTGCAGGAAACCACTTTTGCACTTGTTTTAGTGTGGAAAAAACACTTTTTGCACTTGTGATAGTGTTGAAAAACCACTATTCGCACTTGTGTTAGTGTTGAAAAACCACTTTTCGCACTTGTGTTGGTGCAGGAAACCACTTTTGCACTTGTATTAGTGTGGAAAAAACACTTTTTGCACTTGTGATATTGTTGAAAAACCACTTTTCGCACTTGTGTTAGTGTTGAAAAACCACTTTTCACACTTGTGTTAGTGTTGAAAAACCACTTTTCGCACTTGTGTTGGTGCAGGAAACCACTTTTGCACGTGTATTAGTGTGGAAAAAACACTTTTCGCACTTGTGATAGTGTTGAAAAACCACTTTTCGCACTTGTGTTTGTGTTGAAAAACCACTTTTCGCACTTGTGTTAGTGATGAAAAACCACTTTTCGCACTTGTGTTGGTGCAGGAAACCATTTTTGCACTTGTATTAGTGTGGAAAAAACACTTTTTGCACTTGTGATAGTGTTGAAAAACCACTTTTCACACTTGTGTTAGTGTTGAAAAACCACTTTTCGCACTTGTGTTAGTGTTGAAAAACCACTTTTCGCACTTGTGTTGGTGCAGGAAACCACTTTTGCACGTGTATTAGTGTGGAAAAAAACACTTTTCGCACTTGTGTTTGTGTTGAAAAACCACTTTTCACACTTGTGTTAGTGTTGAAAAACCACTTTGCGCACTTGTGTTGGTGCAGGAAACCACTTTTTCACTTGTATTAGTGTGGAAAAAACACTTTTTGCACTTGTGATAGTGTTGAAAAACCACTTTTCGCACTTGTGTTAGTGTTGAAAAACAACTTTTCCCACTTGTGTTAGTGTTGAAAAACCACTTTTCGCACTTGTGTTGGTGCAGGAAACCACTTTTGCACTTGTATTAGTGTGGAAAAAACACTTTTTGCACTTGTGATTGTGTTGAAAAACCACTTTTCGCACATGTGTTAGTGTTGAAAAACCACATTACGCACTTGTGTTGGTGCAGGAAACCACTTTTGCACTTGTATTAGTGTGGAAAAAACACTTTTCGCACTTGTGTTTGTGTTGAAAAACCACTTTTCGCACTTGTGTTAGTGATGAAAAACCACTTTTCGCACTTGTGTTGGTGCAGGAAACCATTTTTGCACTTGTATTAGTGTGGAAAAAACACTTTTTGCACTTGTGATAGTGTTGAAAAACCACTTTTCGCACTTGTGTTAGTGTTGAAAAACCACTTTTCGCACTTGTGTTAGTGTTGAAAAACCACTTTTCGCACTTGTGTTGGTGCAGGAAACCACTTTTGCACTTGTATTAGTGTGGAAAAAACACTTTTTGCACTTGTGATAGTGTTGAAAAACCACTTTTCGCACATGTGTTAGTGTTGAAAAACCACTTTTCGCACTTGTGTTAGTGTTGAAAAACCACTTTTCACACTTGTGTTGGTGCAGGAAACCACTTTTGCACTTGTATTAGTGTGGAAAAAACACTTTTTGCACTTGTGATAGTGTTGAAAAACCACTTTTCGCACTTGTGTTAGTGTTGAAAAACCACTTTACGCACTTGTGTTGGTGCAGGAAACCACTTTTGCACTTGTATTAGTGTGGAAAAAACACTTTTCGCACTTGTGTTTGTGTTGAAAAACCACTTTTCGCACTTGTGTTAGTGTTGAAAAACCACTTTTCGCACTTGTGTTGGTGCAGGAAACCACTTTTGCACTTGTACTAGTGTGGAAAAAACACTTTTTGCACTTGTATTAATGTGGAAGAAACACTTTTTGCACTTGTGATAGTGTTGAAAAACCACTTTTCGCACTTGTGTTAGTGTTGAAAAACCACTTTTCGCACTTGTGTTGGTGCAGGAAACCACTTTTGCACTTGTATTAGTGTGGAAAAAACACTTTTCGCACTTGTGTTAGTGTTGAAAAACCACTTTTCGCACTTGTGTTGGTACAGGAAACCACTTTTGCACTTGTATTAGTGTGGAAAAAACACTTTTTGCACTTGCGATAGTGTTGAAAAACCACTTTTCGCACTTGTGTTAGTGTTGAAAACCACTTTTCGCACTTGTGTTAGTGTTGAAAAACCACTTTTCGCACTTGTGTTGGTGCAGGAAACCACTTTTGCACTTGTATTAGTGTGGAAAAAACACTTTTTGCACTTGTGATAGTGTTGAAAAACCACTTTTCGCACATGTGTTAATGTTGAAAAACCACTTTTCGCACTTGTGTTAGTGTTGAAAAACCACTTTTCGCACTTGTGTTGGTGCAGGAAACCACTTTTGCACTTGTATTAGTGTGGAAAAAACACTTTTTGCACTTGTGATAGTGTTGAAAAACCACTTTTCGCACTTGTGTTAGTGTTGAAAATCCACTTTACGCACTTGTGTTGGTGCAGGAAACCACTTTTGCACTTGTATTAGTGTGGAAAAAACACTTTTCGCACTTGTGTTTGTGTTGAAAAACCACTTTTCGCACTTGTGTTAGTGTTGAAAAACCACTTTTCGCACTTGTGTTGGTGCAGGAAACCACTTTTGCACTTGTATTAGTGTGGAAAAAACACTTTTTGCACTTGTGATAGTGTTGAAAAACCACTTTTCGCACTTGTGTTAGTGTTGAAAAACCACTTTTCGCACTTGTGTTAGTGTTGAAAAACCACTTTTCGCACTTGTTTTGGTGCAGGAAACCACTTTTGCACTTGTATTAGTGTGGAAAAAACACTTTTTGCACTTGTGATAGTGTTGAAAAACCACTTTTCGCACATGTGTTAGTGTTGAAAAACCACTTTTCGCACTTGTGTTAGTGTTGAAAAACCACTTTTCGCACTTGTGTTGGTGCAGGAAACCACTTTTGCACTTGTATTAGTGTGGAAAAAACACTTTTTGCATTTGTGATAGTGTTGAAAAACCACTTTTCGCACTTGTGTTAGTGTTGAAAAACCACTTTTCGCACTTGTGTTAGTGTTGAAAAACCACTTTTCGCACTTGTGTTGGTGCAGGAAACCACTTTTGCACTTGTATTAGTGTGGAAAAAACACTTTTTGCACTTGTGTTAGTGTTGAAAAACCACTTTTCGCACTTGTGTTGGTGCAGGAAACCACTTTTCGCACTTGTGTTAGTGTTGAAAAACCACTTTACGCACTTGTGTTGGTGCAGGAAACCACTTTTGCACTTGTATTAGTGTGGAAAAAACACTTTTCGCACTTGTGTTTGTGTTGAAAAACCACTTTTCGCACTTGTGTTAGTGTTGAAAAACCACTTTTCGCACTTGTGTTGGTGCAGGAAACCACTTTTGCACTTGTACTAGTGTGGAAAAAACACTTTTTGCACTTGTATTAATGTGGAAGAAACACTTTTTGCACTTGTGATAGTGTTGAAAAACCACTTTTCGCACTTGTGTTAGTGTTGAAAAACCACTTTTCGCACTTGTGTTGGTGCAGGAAACCACTTTTGCACTTGTATTAGTGTGGAAAAAACACTTTTCGCACTTGTGTTAGTGTTGAAAAACCACTTTTCGCACTTGTGTTGGTACAGGAAACCACTTTTGCACTTGTATTAGTGTGGAAAAAACACTTTTTGCACTTGTGATAGTGTTGAAAAACCACTTTTCGCACTTGTGTTAGTGTTGAAAACCACTTTTCGCACTTGTGTTAGTGTTGAAAAACCACTTTTCGCACTTGTGTTGGTGCAGGAAACCACTTTTGCACTTGTATTAGTGTGGAAAAAACACTTTTTGCACTTGTGATAGTGTTGAAAAACCACTTTTCGCACATGTGTTAATGTTGAAAAACCACTTTTCGCACTTGTGTTAGTGTTGAAAAACCACTTTTCGCACTTGTGTTGGTGCAGGAAACCACTTTTGCACTTGTATTAGTGTGGAAAAAACACTTTTTGCACTTGTGATAGTGTTGAAAAACCACTTTTCGCACTTGTGTTAGTGTTGAAAATCCACTTTACGCACTTGTGTTGGTGCAGGAAACCACTTTTGCACTTGTATTAGTGTGGAAAAAACACTTTTCGCACTTGTGTTTGTGTTGAAAAACCACTTTTCGCACTTGTGTTAGTGTTGAAAAACCACTTTTCGCACTTGTGTTGGTGCAGGAAACCACTTTTGCACTTGTATTAGTGTGGAAAAAACACTTTTTGCACTTGTGATAGTGTTGAAAAACCACTTTTCGCACTTGTGTTAGTGTTGAAAAACCACTTTTCGCACTTGTGTTAGTGTTGAAAAACCACTTTTCGCACTTGTTTTGGTGCAGGAAACCACTTTTGCACTTGTATTAGTGTGGAAAAAACACTTTTTGCACTTGTGATAGTGTTGAAAAACCACTTTTCGCACATGTGTTAGTGTTGAAAAACCACTTTTCGCACTTGTGTTAGTGTTGAAAAACCACTTTTCGCACTTGTGCTGGTGCAGGAAACCACTTTTGCACTTGTATTAGTGTGGAAAAAACACTTTTTGCATTTGTGATAGTGTTGAAAAACCACTTTTCGCACTTGTGTTAGTGTTGAAAAACCACTTTTCGCACTTGTGTTAGTGTTGAAAAACCACTTTTCGCACTTGTGTTGGTGCAGGAAACCACTTTTGCACTTGTATTAGTGTGGAAAAAACACTTTTTGCACTTGTGTTAGTGTTGAAAAACCACTTTTCGCACTTGTGTTGGTGCAGGAAACCACTTTTCGCACTTGTGTTAGTGATGAAAAACCACTTTTCGCACTTGTGTTAGTGATGAAAAACCACTTTTCGCACTTGTATTAGTGTGGAAAAAACACTTTTTGCACTTGTGATAGTGTTGAAAAACCACTTTTCGCACTTGTGTTAGTGTTGAAAAACCACTTTTCGCACTTGTGTTAGTGTTGAAAAACCACTTTTCGCACTTGTGTTAGTGTTGAAAAACCACTTTTCGCACTTGTGTTGGTGCAGGAAACCACTTTTGCACTTGTATTAGTGTGGAAAAAACACTTTTTGCACTTGTGATAGTGTTGAAAAACCACTTTTCGCACTTGTGTTGGTGCAGGAAACCACTTTTGCACTTGTATTAGTGTGGAAAAAACACTTTTTGCACTTGTGATAGTGTTGAAAAACCACTTTTCGCACTTGTGTTAGTGTTGAAAAACCACTTTTCGCACTTGTATTGGTGCAGGAAACCACTTTTGCACTTGTATTAGTGTGGAAAAAACACTTTTTGCACTTGTGATAGTGTTGAAAAACCACTTTTCGCACTTGTGTTAGTGTTGAAAAACCACTTTTCGCACTTGTTTTAGTGTTGAAAAACCACTTTTCGCACTTGTGTTGGTGCAGGAAACCACTTTTGCACGTGTATTAGTGTGGAAAAAACACTTTTCGCACTTGTGTTTGTGTTGAAAAACCACTTTTCGCACTTGTGTTAGTGTTGAAAAACCACTTTTCGCACTTGTGTTGGTGCAGGAAACCACTTTTGAACTTGTATTAGTGTGGAAAAAACACTTTTTGCACTTGTGATAGTGTTGAAAAACCACTTTTCGCACTTGTGTTAGTGTTGAAAAACAACTTTTCGCACTTGTGTTAGTGTTGAAAAACCACTTTTCGCACTTGTGTTGGTGCAGGAAACCACTTTTGCACTTGTATTGGTGTGGAAAAAACACTTTTTGCACTTGTGATTGTGTTGAAAAACCACTTTTCGCACTTGTGTTAGTGTTGAAAAACCACTTTTCGCACTTGTGTTAGTGTTAAAAACCCACTTTTCGCACTTGCGTTGGTGCAGGAAACCACTTTTGCACTTGTATAAGTGTGGAAAAACCACTTTTCGCACTTGTGTTAGTTTTGAAAAACCACTTTTCGCACTTGTGTTGGTGCAGGAAAACACTTTTGCACTTGTATTAGTGTGGAAAAAACACTTTTTGCACATGTGTTAGTGTTGAAAAACCACTTTTCGCACTTGTGTTGGTGCAGGAAAACACTTTTGCACTTGTATTGGTGTGGAAAAAACACTTTTTGCACTTGTGATTGTGTTGAAAAACCACTTTTCGCACTTGTGTTAGTGTTGAAAAACCACATTACGCACTTGTATGCGCTTGGAGGTATGCGCTCTACCGAGTGCCGCTCTAGTTTTATTTTACCTGGTTTTATGTGTCATTGTGGTGTCTGAAGGAAAGAAAAGATTTGTTGAAATGGAGAATTTGTTCATGTTTTCCGGTTTAGCACAATTGTATTAAGCTGTGGATGAAAGAAAACTGTTCTTTTTCAGGGAATCAAAGATGATTCCATCATCATCAATCAAAGACGTTGATCTGAACTCCTCACCTCCACACGATTCACCAAAGAAGGAGAAAAACACCCCGTAAAAGCGTGTGAAGTAAATAATTTCATTCACCCCCATCTGCACTTTTGAAAACTTGATTTTGGATATATCTACCTCAGGGAATGTACAATAAATTGACTTTTCAATCTTTTTCAACTTAGACACATGTTTGGAAGAGACAACAACAAGGAGCGTTGTGCAGACGTTTCACATTCCATGTGAGTAAGAGAATCACCTTTCAGGACGTCATGACATTCATTGTGCTCGCAATAGAAATGGTATTTCTTTGAGGAAACTAATGTGAATCTTGTCGTGTTTCGATCACATTTTGATCCATAATTATTTTCTATATTATCGATTGGAGGTTTCACGGCTGTGGGATTTCTATGACGTGCCTCCATGGAGTTGTTTACCTGGGGTGGGAATCTTGATCCAGATATAAAGGGTCATGTGGGTGTTTTGTATGAAGAGCGAGTTTATCATATGTATAATATATATATACATCAGGAATACATCAGGAAGAAGATAATTGTTCTTTGGTCATTTATTGTTACATATCTTTTCTACCTGTCCCAGCTTGTTTAATAATCATAAAAGTAGGACCGTGGGTCCTGAAGCTCACCTGGATCACGAGCTACAATCACTCAAACCCCCCACAGACCCTCTCAGACAATGATGTTTTTAATGTCGTGAACAAACCGTGAACAAACCGTGAGCCGGGAAACAATATCTCTCCGTTCTCAGGACCGAACTCTCTTATCTGTCTCCCTCTTCCAAATCCTGGTGGCGTCTGGTCAAATCTGTTTCTGGTGTTTGTTCCCCCTCCATCCCCTCCCTCACCTCAAATGTCCACACGGCTGACTCCGCACGTGAAAAAGCTGAATGCCTCAACTCTGTGTTTGCCTCTAAATCTTGTGTTCCAAACCCCTCCAAACCCCATGTGTTCCAAACCAGTGCAGGAAACCACTTTTGCACTTGTATTAGTGTGGAAAAAACACTTTTTGCACTTGTGATAGTGTTGAAAAACCACTTTTCGCACTTGTGTTAGTGTTGAAATACCACTTTTCGCACTTGTGTTAGTGTTGAAAAACCACTTTTCGCACTTGTGTTGGTGCAGGAAACCACTTTTGCACGTGTATTAGTGTGGAAAAAACACTTTTCGCACATGTGATAGTGTTGAAAAACCACTTTTCGCACTTGTGTTTGTTTTGAAAAACCACTTTTCGCACTTGTGTTAGTGATGAAAAACCACTTTTCGCACTTGTGTTGGTGCAGGAAACCATTTTTGCACTTGTATTAGTGTGGAAAAAACACTTTTTGCACTTGTGATAGTGTTGAAAAACCACTTTTCACACTTGTGTTAGTGTTGAAAAACCACTTTTCGCACTTGTGTTAGTGTTGAAAAACCACTTTTCGCACTTGTGTTGGTGCAGGAAACCACTTTTGCACGTGTATTAGTGTGGAAAAAACACTTTTCGCACTTGTGTTTGTGTTGAAAAATCACTTTTCACACTTGTGTTAGTGTTGAAAAACCACTTTTCGCACTTGTGTTGGTGCAGGAAACCACTTTTGCACTTGTATTAGTGTGGAAAAAACACTTTTTGCACTTGTGATAGTGTTGAAAAACCACTTTTCGCACTTGTGTTAGTGTTGGAAAACAACTTTTTGCACTTGTGTTAGTGTTGAAAAACCACTTTTCGCACTTGTGTTGGTGCAGGAAACCACTTTTGCACTTGTATTAGTGTGGAAAAAACACTTTTTGCACTTGTGATTGTGTTGAAAAACCACTTTTCGCACTTGTGTTAGTGTTGAAAAACCACATTACGCACTTGTGTTGGTGCAGGAAACCACTTTTTGCACTTGTGTTAGTGTTGAAAAACCACTTTTCGCACTTGTGTTAGTGTTGAAAAACCACTTTTCGCACTTGTGTTAGTAGTGTAATAATGTTGCTTCTGGGACACCTCCGTTTAACATGGGAAATCCCTATCTAATGTCATTTACCCCCTTGTCTTTTTCAAAAATCATAAACACCTCTATTTCTCCCACCCTCATCTTTATGAACCTTTTGTCTGTAGTACCTATCCTTAATGTTGTTCATTAGACCACTCAAACACTACAAATATTTGTTTTCTCTTATAGACCTATCATCCTTCTTCTACATATCATCTGGCAGATTAATCTTTGACCCACTCAAACATTGACCCATTCACTTCCATATTAATTCTTTCCCTCCCTCATTGCCCCTAAACACCTATATTTCTCTCACCCTGTTCTTTACGAACCTTCTAACCTTTTGACATGTTATCCTTATTCATTAGACCACTTAAACACCTGTGATCCTTCTGACCTCATGGACCTTTTAACCTTTTACTCTTAATATCATCTGGTGAATATAACCCACTCAAACAACGACCCTACAAATATTTGTTTATGCGTGGGAAATAATTTAATTCTCCTACAACTCTCTTCACCATCTAATATATTAACAAAAAATATGTTTGAGTTTGGTTCTTTATTAAGATATTTTAACTGAGCTAAGATAAAATGGTAAACCTCCCTCAATGTTCTTGCTTGAGCGCCTCCAGTGCCACATACCATTTTTAAATTAAAGTATATATTTTCCTGACAACCATCAAAGTTTTCCGTCCACTCAAAAATATTTCCATCTTTTTTACCCAAATCACCGGTATTTAAATTAATTCTCTTATTTGTTTTGTGAACTTTTTTACCAGTTGCCTTTTCAATTATACCTATTTGATATTTTTCACATTCATTATGTTTTCCATTTATATACCAAGGTTGATTACACCTCCACTCTTTAGTCTGGTTGATACTTGGTTCTATCATTTATATAATAGTAAAAAAGGCGGCGGTAGCCCGTTAAAATCCCCAACCCCCCCCCTTTTTAACTTATCACTTATATATATCTTATCACTTATATATATCTTATCACTTATGTATATCTTATCACTTATATATATCTTATCACTTATATATATATCTTATCACTTATATACTTATATAACCATAAGGGAGACTATCAATTCCATTTTCTAAAATAAACCTCTTATCATCAAAAGCCCCCAATGCTTTCTTATTTATCTCTTCTGAATATAATTGATGTTTATAACTTCTTATTCCATTAATCTTTCTAAACTCTTCTTTCTTTGTTGTTAAACAGTTATAATAATCCTTAAAGTTTATTGTTTCTTTAATAACATTTTTCTTTACACCTTTTAACTTCTTATCAGTCTTTTCAACGTTATTCACAATGTATTTATAAGCATAAGCCTTTGACCTCAATCCCACAAATTCACTCATAACATTTCCTCCTAATTCATCCTTGAACTTTCCAATCACCTTTTTATTTTTAGAAGAGAACAACTCACTCTCTGGACTGTAATTACTCGTGTCATAGATATTAATGTCTCTTTTCATGTCTGAATAAACATCGTTGGTATTAATTTTCAAAATAAAACTATCTGTATCCATATAAAGTAGATTAACATCATTTTGATATTTCTTCCTCAAGTTATTATAAAAGTAATCATACATTAATGACTTTGATAAATCAAGAATTGTTGTTCCAATATAAATAGGTTTGTTCATTTCAATACTCTCTTTAATCAAATGGATCGCACAAAAGTTCTCAGTAAAGACCTCAGCTCGAGTAAAACTCGGTCTATTAATTAATTTTGATGCTTGTTCCCAAGATGTTGATAGTCTGATATTTTGTCTTTTCCTCACATTCTCCATAGTCTTACCAAAGACCGCATTATTCATCAATTTATAAAAGTCTTTCTCAAAATCTGTTTTTGACTCTGTTCTTCTTTGTGTATTAAAATCAATGTACCCCTTTAACCAATGACTTTGATTGAACTTTAGAACCCTATGGATCTTCTCTACTCTTAGACCTTTTGATAAATATTGTCGCAAATTTCTTTGGTGTAGAACATAATTTTTCTTGTTATATAATGTAGTAAGTAATTTTTCTGTTGATTCACCTATATCAAACGATCGTTGATAATCACTCAACCATTCTTTCTTTGGACTTGCTTTCTCACAAGCAAATGGGAGATCTTTGTGTAGGTTATGGAGTTCCTCTGGATATTTTAAATCAATTTCAAAATAATAACCAACTTTTTCTTCATCCAATTCTTTTTGTGTAGAGATACATACATCTTGTAAAACGTTTTTGTAGTCTTTTTCCTTTACCCATCTAAGTTTTCCATAAGGAAGAGCCTGAGACATTGCCCAGCCATACAGGTTGTTCGCGTCATAGTACATCAAGTAAGAACTCTCTTTCGTTGGATCATAATTTGGAAGATATTTGTTATTTGCTTTTGCGTATCTACTCGAGCAGACTTGTGAAATTCCACCTCTTTTTGCCTTTTCAATCATCAAAAGCATATCAACATCGGTTATCAAATCCAAATCTTGTTTTGTCATTTTCAACATCGCACTCCAGGCCAATCCAGGTGCTGTGTAGTAGTGAGCAGGATCCAATCCATATCCAGTGCGACAAACAGATCTAAAGGCTTCAATTACATCGGCCAATAAAAGCACATCAGTTTTGAGATACAAATCGTGATACTCGCCAAGATTCTTGATGTTATATTTTTCCCAAACATTTTGTGCGTGTACATAATCTTTATCAGATATATGACTATTATTTAATTTGTTATAGAAATTTTCTTTTGAAGGAAGTTGTGTTTCATTGAATCTCTCAAATGAGTCCATATAGTCATAGGGGTAAATTCCCTTTTGTGTTAGAAAATCTTTATCTAAAAAATACTCTGAAAGACATGGAAACTCTTTTAGATTTTGAACCAAGTTAACCAATGGACTTGCCATGAATTTAAATGTATCAAGAAATCTGATATGAGTAATAGGAGATGTGTGAATTGTTTTTGTGAATGAAATGTATTTCTGATCCGTGTTTGGAATTGCTGAGATACTTCCAGAAGTCTTTGAGAGTTCCTTGATAAATAGATGTGTATCATAATGAGCGTTGTTATGAAGAAAGACAGGAATGAAAGAGGGGAGTTGATAATTAATATTACAACTTTGATGAGCCGGACCTCTATATTTACCAGTGAGATGACAATGGTCTCTAACCTTTAGACCTTTACCAATTTTCTCCTCACAAATATGACAGACATTGTTTTTTATAAATTCCCTTTTTTCTTTACTTGTTAAGGACATTGGTTTATTGGTTTCTCTCATTATCTTGGTTAATCGAACACAGTCTTTTTCTAGTCGTTTCACAAACTCCTCTGGGGTATTTGAGCCTCTATACATCTCTAACTTGTTATATTTATCACCAACGGATGATTTGATATAATAACAAAAACCACAAGGAGTATGTTTTTGATATTTATTTGTGTATGATTCTTTTGGATCTTGAGAAGCAGTATCAATTTTTTCTAAAATACTTTCAAAATCAGCATATATAACAAATGGATGTTTGATCTTTTTATTTTCATCTTTGAATGTGATCTTTGAGCCTTCTTTAGGCATATTGATTACCGTTGATTTATGTTCGCCACAATAATTTGAATGTTTATCTAATCTTTCTTGTGAATTGAAGAAGTTAAGACAACGCAAACAAATATATATTTTATTTGTTCTCTTACAGACTTGTGGTTTTATTAATTTAGCAATATCTTTGATGTATGTATAATGTGAATTTTCGTCTGAATTAAAATATAGAAGATTAATATGAGTTTGTTTACAATTGTCAGAAAGCTTTAAAACCTGAATGTTGTTTGTTTCTGTTAGACCATAAACATTAACTGATAAATTATTCATCTTTTCAAATTTAGGAATATCATTTAAAGTCATCGGAAACTTTAGATCTTTCGTATTTAATGTATTCTCATATTTTTTATAATGAGATACTCTTTCATCATGAAAATGTGGAGGATGTAAGTGTGCTAAAATAGACCAGAGAAAACATTTATTGTCTTTATTTTTGATATTGATAACTGCTTTTCTATTTTTGATAACACTGGGTAAATCAATGTAAGAAGAAGCTTTTAGAGGATCTGATTTAAGAATATGAATGTCTATGTAAATAATTTTTCCTATATTGAATCCACTTCCTACGATTGAATTATCCACATCTTGCTCTTGTTTAATAAGTTCATCATAGACTCCTGATGTTTTAAAATCTTGATATGAAGATATAAAGTGTGGCTCAGTTCTCATGTATGGTGCATCTATAACTCCTTCATCCTTTGTCATTTCTAATTTTACTCCCATATAAAATTTAAGTGGTTTCATTTCCTTTAGTGTTTTTTCAATCAACGTTTGAACAGCAGGTTTAACTATTTCGACAGCATCAACTATAGACTCTGGTTCAGGAGGTTTGAAGTTAAAGACTCTTATTTTAATATGTCCTTTGAATGCTCCATCAGAGTTTTTAGTTGTGATAAAATTTGATAAATGTAGATTTGTTTTAAGATGTATTTTGAAGCCTTTCTTGAGGATATTTTTATTACATGTAGAACAGTGTTTTGTTTCAGGTGGAAGAGGGGAAAGTTTGTTTAAAATGTTGTATGTATGTTTTGCGGTGAGAATATGTTGTTTATAATATTTTACTTCCTTCTCGCAAGTATCACAATAAACCATATTTATAGCGTGAGAAAACGTGGTGTTTTATATATATCACTGTGCTTAAAATAAAACACTTTTGAGCTTTACAGCTCCGTTTTATATATATCGCTGTGCTTAAACTAAAACACTTTTTCACTCAGAATCATCTAAGTCATAACTATCACATGAATACTCAGAATCATACTCAGAGTCATCAATAAAGCTACTCTCATAACTATCATTTGAGCACAAACTATTAGTATCATAACTATCATCTGTGTTCAATGAAATACTATCATCACCATCGTCCAAGTTCAATGAAATACTATCATCACTATCGTCTGAGTTCAATGAAATAGTAAAATCTTCACTGCTGTATTGACTCATATTTAATTAGCAAGAAAAATATTCCCATCAATATCTATATACTTTCTTTCATTAACAGATTCAATCTCTACAATTTTTATATCAAAAGTTATCTTTAAATAATCTCTAACTATCATAGAACGAAATGACATTTCACCAGAAATATTAACATCATTCATTTTACTTAGATCTACACCCTTTGGATTATTAAAGAAAATACAAATGTCTCCTCTAGAATTATTAATGGTCTTATCATTCTTTTTCAAAGTATCGTGGTCAATCACTTTTTCAAGCTTTGAATAAATTGCCAGGAGTAGAGGAGAAACTTTTGTTAGATTTACTTTAATGGATGTCTTTCCAGGTATAGTTAGAGCTCTTCCTTTAAATGAAATAGAGGGGCTCATGTTATTTTCCATAACTGGTTTTACCCAAAAATTTCCATATTTATCTTTGTTCAATTTAACATCTTTGACATATTTTTCTATATCTTCCACCGAAGTAGAGATTGATTGAAATTTGTCTTTTGTGCTTTGAAACATTGTATTTATTAATGAATAAACTTGCGTTTAGTTTAAGTAAAAATTTACCACATAAATATGATAAGTTCTGAAGGATATTTAGAATTTCCAGACTCTCCATATGATAAATTAGAGAATTGTCCGGCTTGTGATAGAGTGGGGCTTAATGATGAGGATTCATATAAACAATGTATTTTCTGTGATTTAATTTTAATTAATGATAATAAGAAATATAAAAAATATATAACTCTTTTAAATTAGAACCAAAAATGAATTACTTTACAAGATTAATAAGAGAGATGAATGTTAAGTATTGTGATGATAATACACCATTTCTTTCAAGGGAAGAGACTAATTGTATTGAGGAAATGTATAAGGGTTTAATGATATTTATTATTCAAAATAATTTTAATGGAAATGTTAATACAAGATACTATATAAATAAAATAATGGATTATTTTGAAATTAAACCCAAACTCAGGATAAAATATAGAGTTTCTCAAATAGCTCAAAAAAAGTTGGATAACTTGTTTTCCAAATATATAAATGAATGATTTTTTACCCGTTTGGGAAAATAAGATAAAATTTAATAACCATAAAAACATTCCAAATTCATTGAGATGTCTAATAGTTGGTTCAAGCGGATGTGGAAAAACCTGTTTACTTTTAAAGATGCTCCTTGGTTCTAATTTTTTAGATTATGATAATTTAATAATTTTTACAAAGTCAAGTTTTCAACCCGAGTATCAACTACTCTCACAGGGTTTTAATGCGGGTCTTAAAAAGGAAGACATTATCGGTTTATTTAAACTTCAAAACAAACTAAATGATTATAATATTGATGATATAATACAATTATTTTGTGATACACAGAAATCAAAATCGAAACCCATAACTTGTATTCTCAGTGATAATACGGATGATATACCTTCACCTCAAGATTTAGATAAATCAAAAAAGAACCTTGTCATCTTTGATGATTGTGTTAATGAGAGAAACCAAACAGTAATGGATAGCTACTATACAAGAGGGAGACATTCTTCTTGTAATTGTATATATCTTAGTCAATCATATTTTCAACTCCCTCGACGCTCAATAAGAAACAATGCCAATACTTTTATTTTATTTAAGTTAAATTCAATAGATGTAAATAATTTTTGGAGAGATAATTGCTCTACGTTATGTAGTAAAAAAGAATTTGAAAATTATATGAAACACACGATTGGAAAATATAAATATATTGTTGTGAAACAAGATGAGATACTAAATGATATTTTTCAATACTAAATGAATACCGAAGAAAGAGAAAGAAAGTTTAAGGAACATCAACAATTAGTTTCAAAAGTTGTTAAACAACAGGA
Source organism: Myxine glutinosa (assembly GCF_964187855.1). Lineage (NCBI taxonomy): Eukaryota > Metazoa > Chordata > Myxini > Myxiniformes > Myxinidae > Myxine > Myxine glutinosa. Next base: position 144,929 of record NW_027616873.1, on the reverse strand, counting down.
AGAGATAAAGAAGAAACGGAAACAGAAACTAACTGGTGAAGAAGCCTTTGAAAGAAAACAAGAGAAATTCTTTAAACCACTTTTGAAAACTCAACACCCTACAGTTCCCACGGTAGAATTTACTCCGAAAAAACTTCAAATGCTCAAAGATTTTAGTCAGATAACAAAACAAGAACTTGGTGAATTAGAATATGATGACGAGGGATTATTTCGGAAACTTGAGCAGGTAAATCAACCCCCTAATTATGTTGTGGAAGCTCTTCAAAACAATGAATATTCTGCGGGTTCAAAAACCAGAGCAGGTCTCATTCCAACAGAAGAACCAGCAGTGTTTCATCTTGTGGAAGAAAAGGTATTGATATTTAATGATGAATTGATGTTCTTGAGTTCTACTCAACCAAATGTTAAATTAACTCCAAGATTAATGTTTCTTCTAACAAACCCCGGATTCAGCGGTTCAAAATATTTTGAGGAACCACTTGATATGGAAAGAGAGGAAGATAGGGTATATATTGAGTTGTTAAATACACTTGATTATGGAGTTTCTGTTGCTGGTAAAAGTAAGAAGAATGAGAAGGAGAAACATATTATTGATGCTTTAAGTAAGCTTGGTTCGGGTGTTAGTTTTCTTCCAAATGACCCATCACAATTAGTTAATAGGCTATTATTGTTATTAGGTAGTAAGAAGGCTGGAAACAACAATTGTTTTAATGAATCCTCAGCCATTTTAGATCAGTTGATGAACATGAAAATAATTAATAAATGTCAATACAAAGATATTTTATTAGATATTAAATAAGATGAGAAGCACAATTCTTAGTTTTAATTTCACAACGAGCGATTACACAGCTTCATTCCCTTACCCACTACAACTTGACCCCCTTACCTCATATGAGGCATCTTTGTTGTCAATGGAAACTTACAATACCCTTTTTAATATCACAGAGAAAAACAACAAGTTTAGTTATAATCCAGGCACTGCCTACAAAACTATAACTGTTTCACCTGGAGCTTACGAGATTTCTCAAATATCTTCAGAAGTCTCTCGCCTTATGAAAGAAAAAGGTGATGAACCAAAAAATATTGTAATAGATATTCAAACACACACTTCAAAATCAACTATTAAACTGAAAAATAATTATAAAGTTGATTTCACGATTGAAAATTCGTTCAGAGAGCTATTGGGTTTCTCTTCAAAAAAGATTGAAAATAACGGGACGTTTTACAGTGATAATGTTATCCAAATATCCTCCGGTATAAATTCAGTATTAATTCATTGTGATTTGATTGATGGTGCTTATAACGATGGAATAAGAACAAATACAATATTTTCATTCAGTGCATACTCAACCCCGATTGGTTATAAATTTAATATGGAACCAAAAAATCTTGTCTATTTACCTGTGTCAGGAAAAACCATATACAGAGTAAATTTTAGGATAACCGACCAAGATAATCGTATGATATCCTTTAATGATGAAATTATATCCATCAGAATTCACCTACGTGAAGTTTTTCAATAAATAAATAATGGTTATTGTAAGAAAACACGAGTTGGGAAAATATAAAATAATTACAGGGGAGGGCATGTTCCTTTCACCAGACTATACAAGGTATGTGGGTAAAGGATACTATAAACCTAAGAGACAACGGGGTGTGGGTCATCAATTTCGAAATAAAGGAGATGGGATAATTGATACTCTAATGGGTATTGGTTCAACCATTCTTAAACATAAAGACCTAATTAGTTCAACTGCTTCTCTCATGGGAAATGTAGCAGGTGTTGTAAAGAGTATAAAAGATGCTCAAAAGGAGTCCCATAAATTACAAGCAATCAAAGAAATTAAAAAAGGTAAAACTCAACTATCTTCACAAGAACGACAAAAAATCATTAAAATACTTGGGTCAGGGTTTCAACAATTTTAATACTATATAAATACAAGTATGGAAGCGATTGATAGTATCTATGATTTGGATGATACGATTATCATTTCAAACTCCACTAAAAAGGAAGACTATTTTAAGGTAAATGCTATAACAGGAACAGACTGGAATTCAAACGGAACAAAAAGTTTTGAAATAAATAATCAACAAACTTACTTGAATATAGCTGATAGTTTCTTGCTGTGTAAATTTAAATTCACTAAGGCTGCGAATAATACTAATGCTACACTCGTAAATGATTTCTTCTGGAAAATGTTTGACAGTGTTCGCCTGTATATTGGAACACAAGAGGTTGAAGCGGTTGATTATGTCTCTGCTACATCTGAAATGATGAAATTTACACTATATTCGTTTGGTGATAGAATGGGTAAGGGAGCTGTTGAAGGCTTTATTCCTGATATGTCAACGGGAACAAACACAGACCCTGGTTATAGTCAAAGGAAGTCAATGTATAATGATGACGCAAAAGCTGAGAATAGTTTTACCGTAGCAGTACCTCTTAAAGGTATATTTGGATTTTGTGATTATGATAAAGTTTTGTATGGTCTTAAAATTAGATTTCAACTACAAAGGAATGATAATGTAAATAGATTGCTTTTTGGGGCTGAAAATGCTTTTGGCGACAATAATAAATTTGTTATTAATGATTTGTGTTGGTATATCAATGAATATACTCCTAATCTTAAAACGGAGGAGATGTTAAATAGAAGACTTAACTCAAAGAAACCGCTAAATGTATCATACCTTAAAAGAAGATGTCAACACGTTAAACTGGAACACACTACCTACACTTGGAATTTGGGTGTTCTTGAAGGAAAGCCACGATACCTATGGCTCATTTTTAAAAAACCAGATGGAGAGGAGGGTACTAATAAGAATAATGCGCTGAGTGATAATGCTAAGGTGAAACAACTTCGGGTTTCTCTTGATGGCACATTTTATCCGCGAGATAGATTGGAAATTGATTGGGAAAAAAATGATTATGCGGAAGCCTACAAGTCCTACCAAAAAGTGTGTGAAAGTAATGGTAATAATGATCCTATTTTGGATATGGTTGCATTTAAAGGTTTATATACAATCTACGCAATTGACCTGAGTTCTCAAAAGGAAACTATAAAGTCTAATCGAGTGGATACTTCTCTATACATTGAAAGAGGGGAGAATGAAGAAGTTGATGCTTATTGTTTGCTTTTGGAGGAAACAGAATTACAGATTAATACAGATAATGGTGTTATGATTAATATCACATAGGTTTTTTCTCATAAATAAATGGTAGGGGTATATGTTAATCAAATCAATCTTAATAAATTAACATCTTGTATTCAAAATCAAAAGCCTTGTATTATTAATGTTAATACAATTCAAAGAAAAGGAGCTGTAAGAATTGATGTTTTACTCACACACACACAAGTAAAAACACTAAATGATGTTGGATCACTTAAAATTAAAATGACGAAACCTATGTTAAAGAAATATTCAATAGACGAGTCAAGAGGAGGATTTCTCCCGTTTCTAATTCCTTTATTTGCTGGTTTAAGTGCGGCGGGAGCATTGACTGGTGGTATTTCAGCAGCGGTAAAAACTGCTAACGAAAGGAAGGCACAACTAAAAGCTCAAAAAGAATTGGAAAGACATAACAAGGAGTTGGAGAAACAAATTAGTGGAAGTGGTGTAATTGTAGATTTTGCTCACCCACTGCCTGATAAAGCTAGATTGTTGGTTGGTGATATGCTTTCCTCTATCACTCAAGCGGGTGTTAAACTAACTAAACGGGGTAATGGATTGTATCTTTCTCATAAATAAATGGATAAATGGTTTAAACAATTTGGAAAGAATACAACGTCAAATATAGAACTAGCCAAGTATTGTAAAACACTAAAAATTGATAATGTGGTAATCTGTATGAGAGATGAATTAATACATATAAATAAGAATACAAAGAATATTATTATGAATTTAGACACACAGAATGGTTCTCATTGGGTTTGTATTCATAATAGTCAGGATAAATATTATTTTGATAGTTATGGTATGCCACCACCTGTTGAAGTAATACAATTCTTACAGAATGGTGTTTATCAAACATTTCAAGTTCAAGAAATTAATTCTAAATGTTGTGGTCAATTATGTTTATATGTATTATTTCAACTCAACAATAATGAAAATTTTTATAATATCATTTTTAATCTAATATAAATGACTTATGTTGGAAAAGATGGTTCTATCTTTGGAAAATCCTCCCAGGATATTGATTTATCAAATTATTATACAAAGGCACAGGCTGAACGACAAAAATATAGTATAAGTAAAAATATTAATATGAAGAATACTTATAAATTAATCAATTATCCAAACCCTACAGATGCGAATGACTTAATTAGATTCAGTGATTTATCACACTTGTTAAATAAAACAGCACGTTTTGTGAAACAAGTAAAATTTACAACCACAACACCTGGTTATACTGACCATACACCTTTCCTCATTGAATTTAACTACCTGCTTACAATTGAATTTTATAAAGAAGGACATTTAGTTAATATGCGAATTAATAAATGGGGGTATGATATGCCTGATTTAGGGTATAATTGGTCTTTTTCAATAAACTTAGAAGACCTACATGATTTAAATCAGTCTCGTAAAGAAGAATATTATCCACTTGGTGAAGATAAGGATTTATGTGGAAGTACAATTAGTAAACAACAAATACGTGATTTTAAGAAAATAAAAATATATGATAGTATAGCGATGGTTCGCATGACAAAGAAGGAAGGTAATGAGATAAGGATAGAAAGCCGAGGAATACAAACCGATTTGGTAGTGGGAAGATGGGGTGGTATTACCTGTCATAATATTAATCTCACATATATTTCTGATACATAAATGGCAGGAAGAAGACTACAAGAGAATTATAATTTTTGTATTCAAGGATACCTACAAGAAAAGGGTGCTCGGTTTTACATACCGTATGAATTGGAACATACACATGGAAATTTTGTCATTAAAAACTGGCCTTATACTGATATTGTTAAACCCACAAATAGAGACTTGTTTAAAGTATTAAATAAAAATGAACTTCTCAAAGTTATGAAATATAAAACTCTTTTAGAAATCGTCAACAAATCTTATTGGTATCCTATTATGAGAAAAATAATTATAGATACAAGAATATCTCAAAATCCAGATGAGTATATGTATAATATTCTTTGGGACTCAAGCTCAAGGGTTGTAAGGGCTAAGGAAGGAATTGAAGAAGAGAAGGAGGAAAGAGAGAAAAAGGAGAAGGAGGAAAGGGAGAGGGAGGAGAAGGAGGAGAGGGAGAAAAAGGAGGAGGAGAGGGAGAAAAATGAGAAGGAGGAAAGGGAGAAAAGGGAGAAGGAGGAAAGGGAGAAAAGGGAGAAAAAGGAGAAGGAGGAGAGGGAGAAAATGGAGGAGGAGGAGAGGGAGCAAAGAGAGAGGGAGGAAAAATATAAAAAGATGGAAATCATTGAGATTCATAAAAGATTGAGTGTATTAAAGCAAATAAATCAATCTCAACGCACCGAAGAGGAAATTAAAGAATTAACAACTCTTATGAAGATAATGGTTTCAAAAATAAGAACGTCAATGTCTTCAATTTCAGGGAGGAGATTTAAACGAGAAAGTGGTGAAGAAGAAGAAGAAGAAGAAGGAAAAGATTATGTGATTGATGATGTTGGTGTCATTGACTTTAGTTAGTTTTTATTTGTAAATAAATGGAGGAGAGAGTGAAGGCATTCCTTAGGATTCTTTATGTTTTAAAAATAAAGATTGAAATGTATATGTTGAAAACCAAAAAGGTTTTGATACTCTGTCGGAATTTTTCTGATAAATAAATATGAGTTATTGTCTCAAATGTAAAAAGAAAACTAAATCTAAAAATATCTCTTATGTTAAAGCTAAAAATAATAGAGTTTATCAAAAAGGAATATGTCAAGTATGTGGCTCTAAAAAGTGCCAATTCATCTCTCCTAAAAGAGGAGGAGACATACAAAAGTTTCTGTCAGGAAGTAAATTTACAACAACTGGAATTCCAGGGGAATTACACCTTCCAGGGTATTCTTTCTGTGGTCCAGGAACAAACTTGGATAAAAGATTAGATGAGGCTGACAATCCTAAACCTTGGTCTAAACCTACAAATAGGGTTGACGAAGTGTGTATGAAGCATGATATTGCTTATGGGAAAACCACTACGTTGACTGAAAAACATAAAGCCGACAGCGAAATGTTGTATAATTTGTCTTTGATACAAAATCCAACGTTGAGAGAGAAAGTTGATAGGTTTATTGTGAGAAATTTGATAAATGCTAAATTGAAACTTGGTCTTGGTTATTCCTCAAAAAACTATTAGGCTCTAATGATGCCATCAAGACTGAGGAGCTTTTGGCTGAAGAATTACACAAACCTATAATCACAAAGTTTAAAAGAAGGAAGGTTTATTCTAAATACACTGACCACATATGGTCCGCTGATTTAATTGAATTGAATAATGACAGGGGATACAGGTATGCTTTAACCGTTATTGATTTGAGGAGTAGATTTGCCTGGGTTGTCCCTTTAAAAAATAAAAGGGGTGATACTTTAATGTTAGCCTTTAAGCTAATATTTGATCGGGATAAAAGGAAACCAAAGAAGTTATGGACTGATGAGGGAACAGAGTTCTATAACAAAATATTCATGAAATTTCTTAAGGGGAAGGGTATTAAATTATACAGCACCTTTAATGAAGGAAAGGCAGTTGTTATTGATCGTTTTAATCGTACTTTAAAAGAGAAATTATATAAAAAATTCACACAACTCGGTTCTCAAAAATGGGTGTATTTAATTCAGGATATTGTAGATAATTACAATAATACAGTTCATTCATCAACACAATCAAAACCATCAGAAACATTTACAAAATTAGAATATGAAAAGGAGATTAATTTGAGAAAGCCCAAGTTTAAAGTTGGTGATATTGTAAGAATATACAAATGGAAAAGTCATTTTGAGAAAGGTTATACACAAAAATGGACTCGTGAATTATTTAAAATCATTGATGTAATGGATACAGTCCCTTGGACCTACAAATTATATGATTTAAATGGAGAAGAAATCTTGGGTTCATTTTACTCACAAGAATTACAAAAAACACAAGTAAGCAGATAATACCCTTGAAAATAATAAATAAATAAATAAAATGTAATGGGGATACGTTTTTAAATCTGTGAACCCCAAACACAGAATCCCACAACTTTTTAGTTGGGGCTTAACTTTTGTGTGTGTATAATGGGGATACGTTTTTAAATCTGTGAACCCCAAACACAGAATCCCACAACTTTTTAGTTGGGGCTTAACTTTTGTGTGTGTATAATGGGGATACGTTTTTAAATCTGTGAACCCCAAACACAGAATCCCACAACTTTTTAGTTGGGGCTTAACTTTTGTGTGTGTATAATGGGGATACGTTTTTAAATCTGTGAACCCCAAACACAGAATCCCACAACTTTTTAGTTGGGGCTTAACTTTTGTGTGTGTATAATGGGGATACGTTTTTAAATCTGTGAACCCCAAACACAGAATCCCACAACTTTTTAGTTGGGGCTTAACTTTTGTGTGTGTATAATGGGGATACGTTTTTAAATCTGTGAACCCCAAACACAGAATCCCACAACTTTTTAGTTGGGGCTTAACTTTTGTGTGTGTGTGTATGTGCGAGTGAGTCATAATAATATACAAACCCTAACCCAACCCAAGCCCTAACCCAACCCCATCCCTAACCCAAACCCATCCCTAACCCAACCCATCCCTAACCCAACCCCATCCCTAACCCAACCCCATCCCTAACCCAACCCCATCCCTAACCCAACCCCATCCCTAACCCAACCCCATCCCTAACCCAACCCCAACCCTAACCCAACCCCATCCCTAACCCAACCCCATCCCTAACCCAACCCCATCCCTAACCCAACCCATCCCTAACCCTCACATTCAAAATCCCAACCCTAACCCAATCCCATCCCTAACCCAACCCCAACCCTAACCCTCACATTCAAAATCCCAACCCTAACCCAACCCATCCCTAACCCAACCCCATCCCTAACCCAACCCCATCCCTAACCCAACCCCAACCCTAACCCTCACATTCAAAATCCCAACCCTAACCCAACCCCATCCCTAACCCTCACATTCAAAATCCCACCCAAACCCTAACATAATCTTTCTTTTCTTCTTTTTTAAATACGTATTTCTTTTTTTTTTTTTCCTCTTCCTCCAATTCTGTCTTTCAAGGCTTTTAAGTTTGAAGAAGTAGAAATGGGAAGAAAGAATTTTCCAGCATTTTCTTCCTCGAACTTTCTTGATATTGCTTAAATCAAGCGTCATTAAATAAAGAACATTGTTCATTGCTTTAGAATCCAAAGAGTCTCCAAGAGGAACCCCACAGGTAGAGTCTCCAAAATAAAACCAACTTTCCAAGTTCCCAAGGTATAACCACATTCCTGTTGAGCCTCCAAGATAGGTATCACATTCCGAGTCATCAAAACAAAACCCCCATTCCGAGTCTCCAAAAATATAACCATCTTTCCAAGTCCCCAAGGTAAAACCACAATTTTCAGAAATATTGGGGGTTTCCGTGATAAGTCTCACATAGTATAACTGCGGACCATCAGGGAAAACTTCCCTTTCCCAATTTTTTAGGGTTTCTATGATGTGTCTCACATAGTATAACTGCGGACCATCAGGGAGAATTCCCATTTCACAATTTTTTAGGGTTTCTATGATGTGTCTCACATAGTATAACTGCGGACCATCAGGGAGAACTCTCCTTGCCCAATTTTTTAGGGTTTCTATGATGTGTCTCACATAGTATAACTGCGGACCATCAGGGAGAACTCTCCTTGCCCAATTTTTTAGGGTTTCTATGATGTGTCTCACATAGTATAACTGCGGACCATCAGGGAGAACTCTCCTTGCCCAATTTTTTAGGGTTTCTATGATGTGTCTCACATAGTATAACTGCGGACCATCAGGGAGAACTCTCCTTGCCCAATTTTTTAGGGTTTCTATGATGTGTCTCACATAGTATAACTGCGGACCATCAGGGAGAACTCTCCTTTCCCAATTTTCAGAAATTTGTGGGTCTCCAATGTATGACTTGTATTCTGGCTCATCAAGGTAGAACTTGTTCAGTGGGTTTTGTTTTGATAACTCACAACAAGTATCATCATGGTAAAACTCTTTTTCAGGATTTTGTGGATCTCCAAGGTATAACTCTTTGGCTGGGTCATCAAGGTAGAACTCGTTCTGGGGGTCTTGGTTGTTCAAAATGTCTTCAAACAAAAAAATAACTTCATCCCAAGTTGTGTTAAAAGCAGAATTTTCATTTCGTATCTCAGATACAATTTCCTGTGAAAGAAAATAACAATGTATTAATTTAATACAATATTTTTTATTTGTATAAATCAAGCTCTATGAATATTAAAATAAACTTTGTTAACTCTTACACGAGTCTCATCTAAAAAAAAAAAAAAAAAAAAAAAAAAAAAAAAATTAAATAAATAAATAAATAAATAAACAAACTTACCTCCATTGATAAGAGGTTCGAGTCCAGTTCATCAATCTGAAGGTTGAGTTCTACACAGGTAGTAGGACTCCATGGAATAGCAAAGTTATCCCATTCCATTTCGGCATAGTAGTCCATTCTCAAGTGAAGCAGAAAGCGTGTTTGAAAAAGCCTGTGTGGTCGGTGCCTTTTATAAGGACTGGGTGTGTCTTCCTGTGGAAATTCCCTGGGCGTGTCTTAACTGGAAATGATGTGATGGAAATTCCCTGAAAATGATGTAATGTATTACCTGGAAATGATACAATGCTGAAGAGTTTATAAAGTGGGTGGGACTTAGCAAAAGTGGGAGGAGCTTAGCAAAAGTGGGCGGGGCTTAGTAAAAAATGGGCGTGTCTTAACAAAAAGTGGGCGGGGCTTAGTAAAAATGGGCGTGGTTTACCAAAAAGTGGGCGGAGCTTACCAAAAAATGGTATGTGGCACTGGAGGCGCTCAAACAAGAACATTGAGGGAGGTTTACCATTTTATCTTAGCTCAGTTAAAATATCTTAATAAAGAACCAAACTCAAACATATTTTTTGTTAATATATTAGATGGTGAAGAGAGTTGTAGGAGAATTAAATTATTTCCCACGCATAAACAAATATTTGTAGGGTCGTTGTTTGAGTGGGTTATATTCACCAGATGATATTAAGAGTAAAAGGTTAAAAGGTCCATGAGGTCAGAAGGATCACAGGTGTTTAAGTGGTCTAATGAATAAGGATAACATGTCAAAAGGTTAGAAGGTTCGTAAAGAACAGGGTGAGAGAAATGTAGGTGTTTAGGGGCAATGAGGGAGGGAAAGAATTAATATGGAAGTGAATGGGTCAATGTTTGAGTGGGTCAAAGATTAATCTGCCAGATGATATGTAGAAGAAGGATGATAGGTCTATAAGAGAAAACAAATATTTGTAGTGTTTGAGTGGTCTAATGAACAACATTAAGGATAGGTACTACAGACAAAAGGTTCATAAAGATGAGGGTGGGAGAAATAGAGGTGTTTATGATTTTTGAAAAAGACAAGGGGGTAAATGACATTAGATAGGGATTTCCCATGTTAAACGGAGGTGTCCCAGAAGCAACATTATTACACTACTTGTGTTGGTGCAGGAAACCACTTTTGCACTTGTATTAGTGTGGAAAAAACACTTTTTGCACTTGTGTTAGTGTTGAAAAACCACTTTTCGCACTTGTGTTAGTGTTGAAAAACCACTTTTCGCACTTGTGTTGGTGCAGGAAACCACTTTTGCACTTGTATTAGTGTGGAAAAAACACTTTTTGCACTTGTGATAGTGTTGAAAAACCACTTTTCGCACTTGTGTTAGTGTTGAAAAACCACTTTTCGCACTTGTGTTGGTGCAGGAAACCACTTTTGCACTTGTATTAGTGTGGAAAAACACTTTTTGCACTTGTGATAGTGTTGAAAAACCACTTTTCGCACTTGTGTTAGTGTTGAAAAACCACTTTTCGCACTTGTGTTGGTGCAGAAAACCACTTTTGCACTTGTATTAGTGTGGAAAAAACACTTTTAGCACGTGTGTTAGTGTTGAAAAACCACTTTTTGCACTTGCGTTAGTGTTGAAAAACCACTTTTCGCACTTGTGTTGGTGCAGGAAACCACTCTTGCACTTGTATTAGTAAGGAAAAAGCACTTTTCGCACTTGTGTTAGTGTTGAAAAACCACTTTTCGCACTTGTGTTAGTGTTGAAAAACTACTTTTCACACTTGTGTTAGTGTTGAAAAACCAGTTTTCGCACTTGTGTTGGTGCAGGAAACCACTTTTGCACTTGTTTTAGTGTGGAAAAAACACTTTTTGCACTTGTGATAGTGTTGAAAAACCACTATTCGCACTTGTGTTAGTGTTGAAAAACCACTTTTCGCACTTGTGTTGGTGCAGGAAACCACTTTTGCACTTGTATTAGTGTGGAAAAAACACTTTTTGCACTTGGGATATTGTTGAAAAACCACTTTTCGCACTTGTGTTAGTGTTGAAAAACCACTTTTCGCACTTGTGTTAGTGTTGAAAAACCACTTTTCGCACTTGTGTTGGTGCAGGAAACCACTTTTGCACGTGTATTAGTGTGGAAAAAACACTTTTCGCACTTGTGATAGTGTTGAAAAACCACTTTTCGCACTTGTGTTTGTGTTGAAAAACCACTTTTCGCACTTGTGTTAGTGATGAAAAACCACTTTTCGCACTTGTGTTGGTGCAGGAAACCATTTTTGCACTTGTAGTAGTGTGGAAAAAACACTTTTTGCACTTGTGATAGTGTTGAAAAACCACTTTTCACACTTGTGTTAGTGTTGAAAAACCACTTTTCGCACTTGTGTTAGTGTTGAAAAACCACGTTTCGCACTTGTGTTGGTGCAGGAAACCACTTTTGCACGTGTATTAGTGTGGAAAAAACACTTTTCGCACTTGTGTTTGTGTTGAAAAACCACTTTTCACACTTGTGTTAGTGTTGAAAAACCACTTTTCGCACTTGTGTTGGTGCAGGAAACCACTTTTGCACTTGTATTGGTGTGGAAAAAACACTTTTTGCACTTGTGATTGTGTTGAAAAACCACTTTTCGCACTTATGTTAGTGTTGAAAAACCACATTACGCACTTGTATGCGCTTGGAGGTATGCGCTCTACCGAGTGCCGCTCTAGTTTTATTTTACCTGGTTTTATGTGTCATTGTCGTGTCTGAAGGAAAGAAAAGATTTGTTGAAATGGAGAATGTGTTCATGTTTTCCGGTTTAGCACAACTGTATTAAGCTGTGGATGAAAGAAAACTGTTCTTTTTCAGGGAATCAAAGATGATTCCATCATCATCAATCAAAGACGTTGATCTGAACTCCTCACCTCCACACGATTCACCAAAGAAGGAGAAAAACACCCCGTAAAAGCGTGTGAAGTAAATAATTTCATTCACCCCCATCTGCACTTTTGAAAACTTGATTTTGGATATATCTACCTCAGGGAATGTACAATAAATTGACTTTTCAATCTTTTTCAACTTAGACACATGTTCGGAAGAGACAACAACAAGGAGCGTTGTGCGGACGTTTCACATTCCATGTGAGTAAGAGAATCACCTTTCAGGACGTCATGACATTCATTGTGCTCGCAATAGAAATGGTATTTCTTTGAGGAAACTAATGTGAATCTTGTCGTGTTTCGATCACATTTTGATCCATAATTATTTTCTATATTATCGATTGGAGGTTTCACGGCTGTGGGATTTCTATGACGTGCCTCCATGGAGTTGTTTACCTGGGGTGGGAATCTTGATCCAGATATAAAGGGTCATGTGGGTGTTTTGTATGAAGAGCGAGTTTATCATATGTATAATATATATATACATCAGGAATACATCAGGAAGAAGATAATTGTTCTTTGGTCATTTATTGTTACATATCTTTTCTACCTGTCCCAGCTTGTTTAATAATCATAAAAGTAGGACCGTGGGTCCTGAAGCTCACCTGGATCACGAGCTACAATCACTCAAACCCCCCACAGACCCTCTCAGACAATGATGTTTTTAATGTCGTGAACAAACCGTGAACAAACCTTGAGCCGGGAAACAATATCTCTCCGTTCTCAGGACCGAACTCTCTTATCTGTCTCCCTCTTCCAAATCCTGGTGGCGTCTGGTCAAATCTGTTTCTGGTGTTTGTTCCCCCTCCATCCCCTCCCTCACCTCAAATGTCCACACGGCTGACTCCGCACGTGAAAAAGCTGAATGCCTCAACTCTGTGTTTTTGTTTTTTTTTGTTTTTTTTTGTATACAATATCGAGGCTCGTGAAAGAGCGAACATTAATCACACAGAAAGACAAACCGACACATAAAACATATAACATAGGGAGCGGTAGACAAATGGGGAGAGAGGGGGAAGGACACAAACACAACATTTGAGAGCAGGGACCGAGAGACATGGAGACATCGAGAGATCTGAGAGAGGGCGAGGGCTTTGGGGGGGGGGCGTGGGAAGGGGGCAGTGGGAGAGGTATAAAACATATGGACACTGCCAGGACTTCCAGGAAAGAAGTTGGAATTTCAAACAAGGTGGATCTGGGGTGAATTAGCGGGGGTAGAAAAGATCAAGGTTTTGGATGGGGGAAGATAAGAGATGGTGGTGAACAGCTGTTTTAAAGACCTGGAGGGAGGAGTGGGATTGAAGGGAGTGAGGGAGTTTGTTCCAGAGGCGGGAGAAAAGAGGAATGAAAGAGTGAAGGTGAGCGGAGAGCCGAGATTTCGGCAGTTTAACCATCAGAGGGTTGCTGGCAGATCTTGTGCGACCTGTAGGAATATTTGGGGGACAGAGCACAGAGAGAGCTGGGGGTGCAAGGCCGGAGAGGAGTCGGTAGAAGACAGAAAGACCACCTACCTGCCTGCGGTGAGTGAGTGAAAGGCCCTCAGAGATAGCTTCATCGCGGGAGATTCCAATAATTCTGAAAGCTTTGGTTTCAACAGCGTGAAGCCGAGCTAGGTGTGAGGCAGGAGCACCGGCCCATAGGGGAGAACAGTATTCCATTGAGCTGCGGATGAAAGCCTTGTATGTGGTGAGGAGCTCAGGTGTGCCGAGGAAGGACTTTGCACGACGGAGGATGCCCAGTCGGCGACTGGCTTTGGAGGCCAGCTTGGAAATGTGGTTTTCCCAAGAAAGATCATGGCAGATAGTGAGACCCAAAATCTTGAGCGACAGAACTTCTTGGAGAGGATTGTTGAGAAAGTAGATGGGAGGGTTGTCCAGTCGATCTTTTCGGAGAGACATAGTAAGAGTGTGAGATTTGTCAGGATTGAAAGACATGTTCCACTTGTTTGACCAGTCTGTGATTTTGTCCAGGTCTTCAGAGAGTGAGGAGGCAGCAGACTGCCGATCTGAGGGAAGAGGAATTGAGCGGCAGAGAGTGGAGTCATCAGCAAAGAGATAGAGAGGATTTTCGAGAGAGTCAGAGAGATCATTGATGAAGACCAGAAAAAGCACGGGGCCCAGAACACTGCCTTGGGGAACTCCAGCCTGAACAGGAAGAGGAGATGAGAGAAACCCATTCAGGGCCACACGTTGACGACGACTAGAGAGGAAGTCCGCCAGCCATGCGTGGAGATTTCCATGGATACCAAAGGAGGAGAGTTTGGTGAGCAGAGCGGGGTGCCAGACCGTGTCGAAGGCACGTGATATGTCGAGGGAGACAGCTCTAATTTCCTGTTTGGCATTGAGGACCTCCATCCATTGTTGAGACAGCAGAAGCAGCATGTCCAGAGTAGAGTGACCTGGTCTGAAACCAAATTGATGATCAGAGATCAAGCCATTGGAGAAGAGGAAAGATTTCATATCAGAAGCAATGATGGATTCCATGACTTTGCTGATAATTGGGAGAAGGCTGATTGGTCTGTAGTTGCTAGGATCTGTTTTTGCACCTTTTTTGTGCAAAGCCGTGATGTTGGCTGATTTCCAAGCAGATGGCAGTTGACCTTGAGCAAAAGAGAGGGTGAAGAGAACAGAGAGAGGGTGAGATAGAGCAGCAGAGCAGGATTTTAGGACCCGTGGGCTGATGCCGTCGGGTCCAGTTGCAGAATCAGAGTCGAGGGTTGACAGAAACTTTTCCACCTTGTCAGGAGGAAAGGACACGGAGTCCAGGAGCAGCAGGGTACGACTGGGTATGGTGGGTACAGGGAGGGATGGGTTTGGGACACAAGATTTAGAGGCAAACACAGAGTTGAGGCATTCAGCTTTTTCACGTGCGGAGTCAGCTGTGTAGCCGTTTGAGGTAAGGGAGGGGATGGAGGGGGAACAAACACCAGAAACGGATTTGACCAGACGCCACCAGGATTTGGAAGAGGGAGACAGATAAGAGAGTTCGGTCTTGAGAACGGAGAGATATTGTTTCCTGGCTCTCCTGAGGGTGGACACACACTTGTTTCGGGCTTTGTGAAAGGAAATGAGATTTACTTCCGTTGGATTTGCTTTCCAGGAGACGAAGGCAAGTTGTTTCTGGGCAACAGCCTCACCACAAGATTCCGTGTACCATGGACGGGAGGAAGGGTATGACAACTGAAGACGAGATGGGATAAATCTGTGCATGAGAGAGAGCAATTTACTTTGGAAGAATTCCCAGGATGAGTTGATGTCAGAGGTGGTAGAGATGGGAGACCAGTCCAGATGATTGATGGCTGCTTGAAGACCGTGCCAGTTGGCCTGAGTGAAATGCCAGACTCGTCGACGCTGAGCAGGCTCCCTGAGGATGGTCAGAGAGATGTCCACTTTAACAAGGACATGATCAGATGATCCGATCGGAGCAGAAGAAGAGCAGCAGACATTTTCAGGGAAGTTAGTCATAACCAAGTCCAGAAGAGAAGATGTTCCGTTGACTGAGATCCGGGTCGGGAAATTGACAGATTGTGTCAGTACCAGTGAGTCGCAGAAGTCCTTTGCTGAGGAGCCATGGCTGGTGAGAGAGGTACCCACACCCAGCCAACTGGCATGATGACAGTTGAAATCACCACATATGAGGAAGAGAGAGTTGGGATGAGTAGATAGAAGTTGGTCCATATCATCAGAAAGCGAGATGTAGATGGAGTCATCACTGTTTGGTGGACGGTACAACACACATATGAACAAGAGGTGGGAGCGAAGGGGAAGCCGTCGCCAGAGGTATTCCTGGGGGTGAGGTGGAGAGAGTACAGTGCAGGGCGAGTGAGGAAGAGAGTTTTTGATAAAGATAGCAACCCCGCCTCCAGGACGAGGCTCAGGTCTATCATACCGGAGGAGGGAGTAGCCCGGGAGAGATACTATGGAATCAGAGACATCATAAAGGAGGAAAGTTTCTGTTAAGCAGATCACGTCTGGTTTGACAGAAGCAACCTGTATGGAGAGATCAGTTAAGTTTGAACGAAGGCCCTGGATGTTTGAGGTCCATACCGTTAATGAAGAGGAAGGGGGAGCATCAGATACAGAACAGGGGGGAGGAGGGGTAGGGTAAGATGTGGAAGAGGTGGAAGAGGTAGGGAGAGCTGTTGAAGGTGTGTCAGAGATTTCAGAATAGCTCGGAGAAAGGGAAGGATGGGGCGGACAAAAGGTTTGATGGTGATTGGGTGAGCCACAATGAGGTGTTATTTGAGGAGGGGGAAGAGCGAGGCAGAAGGTTGGGGGAGATGGAGGTGAGAGTTTGAAGGGGGAAGAAGCGGGGAGGACGCTTTGAGGAGGGGGAGTGAGCGGGGGGAAATTGAGAAGCAATGAGGGTGGGGAGATTTGAAGGGGAGGGGTGAGGGGGGAGTTTGGGAGGGAAGGGACAAGGGGAGGGATTTGAAAGGGATGGGATATGGGGGAGATTTGGAGGGGGAGGGGTGAGGCAGGAGTCTAGGAGGGGAGGGGCGAGGGGGTGTCTTGGCGGGGAGGGGTGAGGGAGTAGTTTAGGAGGGAGGGGGCAAGGGGGGAGATTTGAAAGGGATGGGTGATGGGGAAGATTTGGAGGGGAGGGGTGATGGGGAAGATTTGGAGGGGAGGGGTTATGGGGAAGATTTGGAGGGGAGGGGTGAGATTGGATTTTTGAAAGTGTACGATTTATGGGAAACGAACATTTATTGCAAAATGAGTTTCTTGTGACCTTCGAGTTAAAAATACGTTTAAGGACGCTGGATGGAGGATGGAGTGCAGGAGAGTTTAGGGAATGTAGAACAAAGGCACTATAGGAGATGGATTTTTTTTTTGGGATGAATTGATTTGGTGAGCAAGTCGAAAGCAGCCTTTTAAAGAAGAAGAAGAAAAAGGTGTTATAAAATATGACGGAATACATAACTTGAGGGGAAAGTGTAAACATTGAAGGTTAATGAGTGAAAACTATCTGGGGAAATGGGGGAGAAACACGTGGTCGAAGAACGGACGAACGAATAAGAATGAA